>NC_056741.1:1842664540-1842862040 GCF_019279795.1 Protopterus annectens
GTAACATTTTGAAGAAATCTCTACAGGTGTATTGCAGAAATGTTGACAAGTAAAATGCATGCATATAAATCAGATAAACCACTTCCACCTGAAGATTGCTTCAGCACAAATTAATGTCAACAGCCAACAGCCTAATGTCATATTTGTGTGATGCTAGAAAAATTACCACCATTTTTACTTACCCTTCTGTCAAGGCATTATATTTGTAGCAATCAAATAAATTATAGAAGTATTGCTAATGCAATAGTAAAGTATGAAAAGGTACTGAAAAATGTTACAAAGCATCCAGTCATAACCTGCTACACAGCAACATGTGCATAGAAGGCAAAGACTGAATTAAAGAAGGTGTAACATCATACAAAACTAAAAGTTCAACTGAGGTGACTATACATGTGGATATGAGAGTAGCTAATTAGGCAATATAAAGGGATGGACATTTTAGACCACGGGCCAGATTCAGTAAAGCCTACACTAAGTGTACACAGTTCTGAGTGAACAGACAACTTTAACACACACCTTCTTCCTCCTAATTTTAGTTTTCCTACTGATATTCTTGCGGCTGTAAACATTGCCAGGGATTCATAAAGGTTACCACAAAATGTAGACCACATGTACACTTAGTGTAATCTTTCCGAGTGACTAGAAAGCACAAAAATGTGATAAGAATTTTATTGAATACATATCGTGTACACTTAGTGTAGGTTTTATTGATTCTGACCCCACCAGTAGATGATACATTCTTTGAACTGACTGTGGCAGCTGTGTTTACCAAATTAAATCTCTAATCATTCTACCATCAGCTTGAGGTCCAACCTGAGAGCAGGCCCATATTTATTTTTCTCTATAGCCTACATTTGGTGTCACTTCTGGAAGTAATCCAGGATGTCATTCAGCAGGTCACACAGGGTGTATATAAGGTGCTAGAAATTTCACCGATGATATCCTACTTTAGGGCAAGAGCAAGGTGGAACACGATACAGCTTTTGGAGTACTTCACAAACTGAAAGACTGGGGCTGTGCACTAAACTGAGACAAATATGAAGCTGATTACCTTTATCTTTTATTTGGGAAGGTATGCTACCTGACCCTGACAAGGTCAAAACATTTTTAGATTTATGTCTCACAGATGATGGCAAAGATGTTGGAAGTTTGCTCAACTTGACATGTTATAGTGCATGTTTCATAAAAGGCTTTAACACAATTATTTATTCTATGAAAGGATTAACGCAGAAGGATTGTGCTTTTAGGAAGACTAGCAGACATCAGAAAAGAGTTGAAGCAGAAGTTAAGTTATGAAACAAGTCTAGTGTTAAGTTGTGAAATAAGTCTAGTCTTCAATCCTGACTGTGAGATAGTTTTAGAAGTCAATTCAAGTGCTTTTAGACTAGATGTAGTACTGAGTCAAAAGTGGTCATGCAGCATTGATTGTTTATGGCAGAGCATGAAAAAACATTTTTTCAGACTGCAATGTTGTGCGTAGCCATAACATAGACGTAAGAGCATCTCCATATCTATATCCATTGTAAGGCCTTTGTTTTGCTGATATATCACAAACTCAGAGAGGCTCCTTCCAACATCCCTGGTTTAAAACACTCTACAGAGGTTTCTCTGAGGTTAATACCCTATATACTTATTTACAGCTGTCTGTCATTAACTTACTTGCCTGCTTCTGGGTTAGTACCCTTGAACAGAATGACCAACACTGTCTATGTATATTGATATGTATATGTGATATATATATATATATATATATATATATATATATATATATATATATATATGTAGATTAGATATAGATATATATTTGTGTGTGTGTGTGTGTGTGTGTGTGTGTGCGTGTGTGTATGTGTGCGTGTAGGGGCATAGGTTGTTTTATCGAAATGCAAAATATTCACACTCAAGTGACCTATGCAGGCATTTTGAAATTCAACATAATAAAAAAAAGAAAATGCAAAAGGAACAGTTTCTTTATGTGATCTGATCAGCAAAACTCCACTACACTTTCAGATATAATTTGTCTCAATAGTGGTAGTGTTACAAAAGGGGGTTTTCAAAGGAAAAGAGCAGGGTTGGGGCAGGGTTAGGGTTAGCAGGCTTTAGTAAAATGAGCGGTGGGGGGAATTCACCACGTCAGGATTCAAAAGATGGACATCAAAAATACAAAACTATTTTCATAAACAGAATGTCAGCATTTTGGGTAAGGTTTCCAGCAGTGTAGCAACTCCCATACCTCTGCAAGAAGCCAGGACAACTTTCTGACCCCTCCTCTCTCATGAAACCCACTTTGCTGTTTATGGGAAGCTACTGGCAACCCTAGCTAGTATGTTCTTAGCATTCCTTCATACATAAAGGATAGTTCAGATTTCCTGAATAAAGTTAAGGGATTTCAATGGAAGGATTCCATGTTTTGGTTATGCATAGACGTGATAAGCCTTTATACAAATATTCAGCATGATTTGGGAATCCAGGCTCTTTTTTATTTTCTGTGTGATTCCCCTATGTCCCATTTTGTTATAGATTTAGTAGCCTTTTGCTTAAAAAATATTTTTTTTGTTTTCAGTGGGGAGGTTTTTCAACATCTGCAGGGTAGTTTCTTTCCTCAGAAGTTTATCCTTTAAACTTACATTTTCACCCATCAATATTTCCACCTTTTCCAAGATACATCCTGAAATTCCTTCAGGGTTAGAATTGTGAAATTCAGAAAAGTGATTGCCCAAAGGGCACTCCACTTTCACATTTCTAATGTCCCTAACGTGTTCTTGAAAACGTACTTTGAAACATCTACTAGTTTCTCCAATATAAAACTTGTTGCATCCACATTTTAAAGCATAAATAACACCTACAGTGTTACAATCAAAATTTATTTTAACAGTAATGTTCTTCAGCAATGGGCGACACAGACAAATAACTTGTGCTAGAGTCATGGACTAAAACTAAAAGTCAAGAAATGCATACTGTTATCCTTCAGGATTTCATCCTCCCCTGGTAATTATCAAATTGACAACACACCCTTAAGAGTTGGCCCAGTAGTTAGGGACTACAGGACACACGTAGACAGTAATCTAGCCTTTGACCATTATGTGTCTCCTGTAGTGAGGAAATCATTCTATTTTGTACCCTCTTTAGCATATACCTAACTAGGCACATCCAACAGTTAGAAAGTACAGTTGTGTACACTTGATATAAATGTAGAAGTTCGAGTGTATTCACTGTTGCAGTCATTACATTTGGGTAATCTGTGGGCAGGTTGCCCTCAGTCGGCCTGATTAACAAAGTCTTGGGTTCTGCGTTGGTTGCTGTCCCTTCTTCCATGACGTCAGGTCGTCAGGGGTATAAAACATGCAGCCGATGCCATTACATCAGTTTTTCTTGCCCCAGATGTCAGGTGCCCCCCAAATGGGGAGCAAAATATATGTAAATATATATATATATATATATATATATATATATATATATATATATATATATATATATGTGTGTGTGTGTGTGTGTGTATATATATATATATATATATATATATATATATATATGTGTGTGTGTGTGTGTATATAATTTAAAACACAAAAAAATATACCTCCAAACAAAAGCAAATACACCAAAAAGGCTTTTAAGCATAGTAAAAGAAAGGAGAGGCATAGTAAGAGAAAAACAGGGGTCTGGAGGGTGGGTAACCAGGACTGCAACAGTGAATACACTTGAACATCTACATTTATAGTAAGTGTACACAACTGTACTATGTTCTTCGTGTTTCACTGTTGCAGTCATTACATTTAGGTAGAATCCCAAAGCTATGGTTGGGAAGATGGATTTATACAGCATTAGGAGCAGCTATAAGGCCCTGCAGGACAGCAGTGGCAAAGTCAGCTCTGGATTTAGAGAAGAGAGGTAAATGGTAATGTTTGGTGAACTTATGAACCGAGGTCCAAGTAGCAGCTTCTAGAATGTCTCTGGTAGGAACCCCTCTGAGAAAGGCTGCAGAAGTAGATGCAGCCCTGGTGGAATGAGATCTGATCCCCTTGGGGATAGGTTTACCATGGTGCATATACCAGAAACAAATACAATGGCTTATCCATTTGGAAATAGTCTGCTTGGAAATAGCCTTTCCCTCTGCCCCTGCAGCAAATGCCACCAATAGTTGTTCAGATTTTCTTAGAGATTTTGTCCTGTTCAAGTAGAATCTAAGTTGACCGTGTACATCCAATGAATGCAGAATCCGCTTACCCTTGTTCTGTGGATTGGGAAAGAAAGTTGGCAGATGAATGGTCTGATTAAGAGCCACACTGGATACCACCTTAGGCATGAAAGATGGATTGGTCCTGAGAGCCACCCTGTCCGCATGAAAAATAATGAAAGGCTCCACTGCCATAAGAGCCTGTAATTCTGAAATCTTTCTAGCTGAAGTGACTGCTAAAAGGAAAGCTGTTTTCCAGGAGAGAAATTTTAGGCCTGCAGTAGCAGCTGGCTCAAAAGGAGGGAGAGTGAGTTTTTCCAAAACAAAATTGAGGTCCCATGCAGGAGTTGGTGCACTCCTGGGAGATCTTAAATTTTTGGCCCCTCTGAGATACCGCTTTAGCAGAGGATGAGAGAAGATGGGAGGTTCTGTGTTGTAATGAGCTGAAATGGCAGAGGCATGGATTTTTATTGAAGAAAAAGATAGGCCCTTGTGAAGCATCTCAGTTAAGTATTGCAGAGTCTGAGGAATATTGGGCATTGCTGTGCTTATTCCTTGTGATTGGTTCCAGGCACAGAATCTTTTCCATTTGTCAGCATAAGATTTTCTATTACTAAGCCTTCTAGCCTCCAAAATGACATCCATCACAGGTTTGCTGAGGGATGCCAAGGGTGAAATTAGTTGATTAGCCACGCTGCAAGATTCAAAGTTTGGAGCTGAGTGTGCAGAATTTGGTAGTTCTGCTGAGACAGTAGGTAAGGTGTCTGAGGCAGATGCCATGGAGGAAGGTGTGACACATTGCGCAGGAGTGGGTACCAGTGTTGGCGAGGCCAGTCTGGAGCAATCAGAATCATTTTTGGTTTGTCCTGACTTTTAGTAGAACTTTGGAGAGCAGAGGCAGAGGAGGAAAAGCATAGACTGACAGGATTTTCCAGCTGAATGATAGAGCATCCACTTTCCAGGCTTTTTTGTGATGCGTTCTTGTGTAGAATTTGGCCAACTGATAGTTCTGGGGTGAGGCAAAAAGATCTATGTCCAGGCTCCCCCATTTGCGTGTCAACATGTTGAAAACTTGTGGTTTCAATTCCCATTCATGTGGATCCATAAGATTTCTGCTTAGTTCGTCTGCCAGAGTATTTATCTTTCCTGGCAGGAATTGAGCTTGTAGTTGTGTTTGATAGGTCAAGGCCGTGTTCCACAGTGCCATGGCTAGTCTGCAAAGGGGGTAGGAGTGTGTACCCCCCTGCTTGTTCATGTACCACATAACTGTGGTGTTGTCTGTCTTTATCATTAGTTGTCCTGGATGAAGGTAGTCCTTGAAGGCTGTCAGTGCATTATGTACAGCTAGCATCCCTTTCTGATTGATATGTAGGTGCATTTGATTTGGGCTCCATTTGCCCTGAATGCACTTCCCTGCCAGATGAGCCCCCCAAGCATAGTCTGATGCATCTGTAGTCAGGGTTTGGGCAGCAAGGGGTGGATTGAATGGCAGTCCCTTGTTTTGGTGGCAGGCCTCTGCCCACCATAGGAACTCTAGTTGCAGGCAAGGTATAATAGGGATCATTGTTTCCAGGCTGTGACAATGTTGACTCCATAAACTTTTTAAGTGCCACTGAAGTTTCCTCATATGCAGTCTTGCATATGGAATTAGAAGAATGCAGGAAGCCATGAACCCCAAGACTTGCAGAATTTGTCTTGCAGATAGCAGGGTTTTTGTGGCCACCTGTTTGAAGTAAGTCACCAATTGAATTTGCTTTTCTGGCATAAGGTAAGTCATCTGGGCAGTTGTATTCAAGCTTGCACCCAGGAATGCAATTTTTGAGAGGGTACCAGCTGTGATTTATTTTTGTTTATGGTGTACCCTAGACAAGTTAGAACCCTTTTTACAAACGCCAGATGCTTTAGAAGAATGTCCTTGTTCTCTGCCTGAATTAGACAGTTGTCCAGGTATGGATATATTTGAATATTTCGTTGCCTGCAAAATGCAATTACTGGTGCCAGGCACTTTGTGAAGACCCTGGGTGCAGTAGATAAGCCAAAGGGCAGTGCAGAGAACTGGTAATACATGTAGCCTGCTTTGAAGTGGAGGTATCTTCTGCAAGATTCCCTGATTGGGATATGCAGGTAATCCTCTTTTAAGTCTAGATTTACCAACCAGGCATCTTTGCCTAGCATAGGTAGTAACTGTTGAAGAGTCAGCATCTTGAATTTTGGAATGTCCAGAAATGTGTTTAGAATGGATAAGTCCAAAATTGGACGCCATGATTTATCTTTTCTGGGTACCAGGAAAAGTCTTGAATAGAAACCTTGTCCCTTTTCCTCTTCTGGTACTGGTTGAATAGCCCCCATGTTCATGAGGGACAGAACTTGTTTCTGGGCCTTTGGGATTGGCAACGTGTGGAAATGAAATCTGTATTCCTGGGATACTATATTTAAAACCCATTTGTCCTGGGTAATAAGTTGCCAGTTTCATGCATGAAGTACCAGTTTCCCCCCAAAGGGGCGGCTAAAAGGTAAGTGCTTGGTGATTGTAGAGAGAAGTCATTGAGACTGTTTACCATAGGGAGGTGCCTTGCTGCTTCCAGATTTGGAGGTGGAGGCACCCCATTGTTTTATTCTAAAAATTCCTTGTGACTGAAACCTGGAGCCTTTGGACTGTCTATATTTGACTTGAGCGGCTCTCGAGGGGAGTGGAAAGGACCAGTTTTTAGTAGGTCAGTGCCTACTAAATCTTGGAGGTTGCACTTGTAAGAAATCTTTCACAGTTTGCATAGATTTAGCTTTATCTTCCATCTTTTTTAACACTTCTTCAGCCTTATTGCCAAAGAGACGGTCCTGTTGTAAAGGAGCATCCAACAATTTTGCTTTAACATGGTCAGGCAGAGTTTGCTCTTTGAGCCATGCATGCCTTCTTAGCACAGATCCAGTTACAGCAGCTCTGCAGGAAGCCTCCAAGGAGTCAAAACCACATTGCAAAGTATGTTTTCCAACTTTTTCAGCTGAATGTAATAAATCCTGCAAATCTTTGTTTTCTGCACAGTCAGAGATTAACATAATTTTCTGTTTAAGTAGTCCCATGATATGCTGTTGATATTTAAGCATATGAAATTGACAGTTTAAAGCCCTGATTGCCAAGGTTGCAGACATGTAAACCTTCTTACCCCATCTATCCAGTGCCCTGGAATCTCTATCAGAAGGGGTAGGATTTTTAGCAGTAGAGGCCTTAATGCCCTTGGAAACCTGAGAAATGGTTTCAGGGTCAGCAATAGGATTTTTGAAAAGGAATTTGTGGGAGTCAGGAACCCTGTAGTATCTGTCTGACTTACAAGGAGCCAGAGGCAGAGAATCAGGAGTCATACTAGATTTTGAAAAAACATCATCAACAATGTCTAGAATAGGAGGTATGGCCATATACCTATGCTGAGGAAGGAGAAGAAAATCCCTAAGTCTCTTTTTAGATTCAGAGAAATCCTGACTTTTCCAGTGGAAATGTTCCCTTAAGGCATGTAAAGTTTCTCCAAAAGAAAAATCCTCAGGGGGAGATGCAGAAGGAATGGAATCTTCTGCATCAGAGTCCCCATAAGTAGGAATAGACAAATCCTATTCATTAGAAGAGTCAGAAGAAATGGAATCCTGTTCAGAAGATTCATAGTCAAAGTCTTGCCTAGGCCTCTTAGTAGGAGGGGGTTGGCTACACCTGATCAGAGTAATTAAATCTTCAGCCATTTTGATCATTTATTTTTTAGGCATAGTTGTTTTTTTAGACATAGATTTAGATTTTGGCCTTAGTTTTGAAGATGGCATTGGTCTAATATACAAATATGTAGGCCTGTAAACACCCTCAGAAGCCGGTGCCTGCACAGCGGCTATAGACCCATCTAAGGTAGAGACATCCGCGGGTTCCATAATTAAAGCATCTTGCGGCATACCAGACACCGAATGGGTCTCAGTAGAGGCCTGCAAATCAGAAGTAGTGGGTATCAGGGGCTGCGAAAGCACCTCACTGAGTACCGGCGACTGGCTTAGGAGAAGCATTGTCTTCAGTTTTGGACCTCGACGGTCTGTCTCTGTCTTTTTCTTTGCATTTTTTAGGTATTCCGGTAGTCGGATTACTAACCAATGACATTTCTGGATAATTAAATCTTGAGCCAAAATATTTAGAAGCAAAAATATAGCGACGTTTAATCGTGCGTTGATTAAATTTAGCACAAAACCGACAGCAAGGCACATTGTGGTCAGGGCCTAGGCAAGGAATACAGTACAAATGAAAATCCTTATGAGGTATTTGCTTCCCACAAGTAATGCAATTATTAACTTTTACTGACATTGGTAAGGAGCAAGAAAAAGTTTCCCCAACGGGGTACTTAGCTTTTAGTTGAAGACTTCGGTTCTGAAACTCGAAAACGAAAATTTAAGGAGTTGGCCGACAAGCACTTGCGAACTGCTTCTGTTTCAGGCACCGCGCGGCAAGAAAGACTGATGCAGTGGCGTTAGCTGCATGTTTTATACCCCTGATGCCCTGACGTCATGGAAGAAGGGACAGCAACCGACACAGGACCCAAGACTTTGTTAAACAGGCCAACTGAGGGCTACTGCAAGCAGATAACCCAAATGTAATGGCTACAACAGTGAAACACGAAGAACATCATCCACAGAGGTTCTTCACTAAAAGAATGCAAGACATAAGTAACATCTCCTATGCAGACCACCTGAAAGCTCTGTCCCTGTATTCTCTCTCTTACTGGCTGTTCAGGGAGAGCTATACAAGGCATTGTTGAACCATACCCTAACGGATTTCCTGCACATCCACAAAACAAACAGCACCAAAATTACCCATTCTAAAAACTTCCACCTTGCCTGTGATATAAATAGGACATGTTGGAGAGAGACAGGTATGTATCCAGGAGACTACCCTTTCTTAGGAACAGACTCCGTAGCCATGTGAAACAGAGTTCCTCCCTAACTCAGTTCAAGAATAACTTGGACAACTGGATGGGGAACAGGAAATAAAATCCCTGATTTGGTACCTGTATCTCTTATGGACAGAGGCAATCTGTAAATGGTTTATCTCCAAGGCCTCTGCTTGCAAATGTTTCATCTCCCAAGCCCCTGCTTACACTTATCAAGGGTACCAGAACTTGTCAAAGATTTGGGATGCATGGATAGACTTAAAAAGGATTTTGTGGTCATTGGCCTAGTACACATTTATGAACCTATGAACTTATTCCTCCGCATGTCTACCATGAGAACCCCTTTTCTTCACAGCTATTATCCAGTGGATTTTCTGTTGTTTTGCTAATGCCATTTCTGCTGTAGCAGCCTGGCACACATGGACCCTATCAGTGCTAGATCCCACAGCATGCATGTCTCCATGCAAAATCAACCTCTCTCAGTTATACCATTTGCTGCACATTTCCTCTGTTTGCTCAGTCTTACTCTACAATATCCAACCTTTGTTGATCATCAGTGGTACAGTGGATCAGGCTGCCCCATTCCTCAGAATGAATGGTCCAGTGTCGACCACACACTCCCAACTGTCATCATCAGCTCCTCCAGACTCTTGTGATCTGGGATCATCTGGACTGCACGCAGGGCTTTATCCCTCTGCACCACTGAGACAGAAGTCTCACGCTTTTAACTTAGAGATGCAGCACTGGACAGCATTCAGAAGAGGTAATTTATCCCCAAGTTTATGGAGATGCATTCTCTATGGAAGCTAGTCAGCATTTGCAGATTAACTAAGTAGCATAATGTTGCAGCAGAATCCTCAAACATAATGTAAATGAAGTGATGAATGAGAAGCCTAGATGGAAAAATTACCTGATTCCACCCTGCTGGAAAATTGAGCTACAAAGAAAGAGGATATGATTTAGTCAGTCTGAACAGCTTCTTTTCTGACTTTAGAAAGAGGTGGGAGCATATTTTAGAATATATGGGAAGGTTTGAACTGGCCTGGCATAAAGAATTACTGATCTGGGAAAGATTTAATGATTCAGATGAAATATGGAAGTAAAATAACTACTGACACTGATTTTAAAAAGGCTTCAAAGTAATACAGATAACGTATTTTGTGTTTATAAATTTGTAAAACATGGGGAGCGCTGCAGAACAGCACTTGTACCCGATGTACCAAAGAGAAGTAATGGTAATCTGTTAGATAAAGTAATATAAAAACAACCAAAGTCCGTGCCAAAAGGTTTGCTCCACATTAACCAAGAAAATGGCAAATCTGCATCATAAATTTCCTGGAGACTTACTTGCTGGGAGCATCAAATACTTTCACAGCTACTGTATGGGGGGAGTGAAATTGATGGAATTTATAATGAAACTGATAACTATGAAGTACTGGTGGATGCCAAAAAATGAAAAGACTTGTATCACAGAATGTGAATTAAAGGTAGACGTAACAATTTTGCAAGTTCTTAAGCGAAAGCGAAGATTACATCATTCAGTAAAATAGGTGTGGAGATAGACTAGCAGAACTAGATGTGTCAATTACATTAAACATGCTGATGACCTTGGTTACTATTGTTCATATGCATTTCTGCATGTGATTCATATATGATATAAATAAAAATAAAAATAGAAAAAGGAATTGCATCTTACAGGTCTTCAAAATGTCAGCCTTAGACTGAGGTGTGTGTGACTGGGATTAACGTTACTATACTCTGTATAGTTAGATACACAAAGTTAAACTGTTTAAATTATGTAACAAATTAATTTACAGAACAGGAAACATTTTATTAAAGAAGTGACCATGATTAAGTTTTCAGTTGGGAAGGTGTGTTTACCTCAGTATAACCTGAAACAATGCCTGTTCTGGTGCAATAGATGGATAAAGTCTGAGTATGACCCAGGTGAACCAAATTCAGGTAACAGCTCTGGCACTTGAATGTGTATCATGGAGGATGGAGCATGCCCATCTTGGGGGAGAAGTGAGCGCATTTGGGCACATTCGATCAGTTTGATTTTTGTAGTAGCTGAGGGGTGGACAAGGCAGTCTTGCTGGGGCCATCTGTTTTGCAGAAGTGAGAGGCAGTCCAACGCTGACACACAATGCATGCCCAACCTCACAAGAGATTTGGTGATGGGAGATAATAGAAAACATTGCCCAGCAGCAATATCACACTGCCCCAGATGTCTCAATATCTTCACTGGCCTCCAACACTGGTCAGAGTTGCAAGAAAAAGAAAAATGATCTGGTTCCACACAGCAGTGAAAATCAATATGTCCTTTATTGTAGTAAGGTAAGCGCTTTCTCGGAATAACATCCGCTTCATCAGACCAACAAAGATAGAATAACAGTTACATTTTTAAATACTAAAACATCCAATCAAAAATCAGATAAAATGTGCATCATAGCTAAAAGCCATGTGATAGAATACATCTGTAGAATATATAGATCTTTAAAAAATTGAATAAAAACAGACTAAATGAACAATATGTACTTAAAAATGGTAACGACTACAATAGTAAAAAATAATAAAAGATGGACTATTGAAATATATATGATAAAAGTGCTGCTGTAGCGTTGTCGCCTCACAGTTAGACATTGCACGTTCGATTCTCAGTTAGAGCGTCTTCTGCGTGTTGACATGCGTGAATGGGCGTTCCTGTTGTGCGTTAGGCCCGGCAAGCCAGCACGTAAAAATCTACTGTCAATCATTAGCGGTCCGGAGTTCCGCTGTGGCGTTCCCTAACCGGGAAAAGCCGAAAGACAGTTGTAGTTGCATTAAAAGAGAAATCAATGCTTTAATGACCATGTTTTAAGGAAGGGTTTCAGTGGAAACTCTGTTGTTTAAACCAGGAGGTTTATCAGCTTGAAAGCATAAAATCCATTTCTGTTTACTAGAGTCTCTTCTATTATTTATGTCACCTCCTCTCTTGGTACTATGCAGAATCTCTAGTACCATAAAGCTAAATCTATGTTCTTTACCCTCTTTAGCTACATGTAGTGATAATGCGCTGGTTTCTTTTCGACTGGTCAGAGTTGGTCTGAAGAAAGTCAGGCAGAATCGTCAGACTTGGTAGAAGTCCTGGGAGTAGCCGATGGTCATATATTCAAACATATGCTATAGCAGAATCCAAAAACTATTGAGGGATATACACCATCCAGCTCATGGACTGTTCAAACTCTTGCCAAAAAGGAAGCGCTACAGAAGCATTAGATGCAGGGCATCCAGATTCCATAATAGCTTCTTCCCACATGCTATCAGACTGCTGAATAACAAACCCATAGCCTATTGCGCTACATGGGTAAAACATTTGCGTGCAGTTTGTCCTTGTTATTTACATAAACTCTCTGAATGGCTCACTTCATACATCTCTCTCTGCACTAGGAAAACTGTAAACTGTAAGTTTATGGTTTATATTGGTGGTGGGTAAGTTTACACGTGTGCCTCTCTTATTTATTATAGTACTGTTCTTAGCATATCCTTATATTTCTACTGAGTCTATTCCTGCTCTTGTATTTGCTGCATTTCTGATGTAAATAGAGCATCCAAATATGTTTTACTTTATTTACTTTTTGTATTTTATTTATTTTTTTATTTAACTTAATTTAAATTTTTATTAATTTAATCTGTCTTCCTTCTATAAACTGTCATTCATATTGTACAAGCCTGAGTATCGAAATTTCGTGCAGTGATACGCCCTTTTTTCCTCTGTGTTGATCTGTATGACAATAAAGTTTACTTTGACTTTGACCTTGCATGGAGCCATCAAGAAATGCAAAAAAAAAAAACTATATAAAAACCTGATGTATTATAACAGCTTAGGGAATATACATGGAAAACAATTTGTAATGAAGCATGTGTTTGGGGGAAACAAGTGTCATTGTTTAATCTGGTAGAAACCATCAAATATTTTGGTGTTCACCTCATCATCTAACAATATTATGCATCACAACTTTCCTGAAAATGTGCTAACCCAAAACATGGCTTGATTGTCACATCTATTGCCTACTTCATAGCTAAGACAAAGACCAGGGGGCAAATAATGTTTTGATTTCAAATCAGCCAAAATTGCTCATTACATTCAGCCTTGATTTCCAGTGTGGCATACTTCACTGTAACTGTTCTTTTGTCACTGTAATGATATGTCTGTTGATGGAAACTAATCTAGGCTAAACCAGAACCATGTCCTAAATAAGTTGGACTTGTCAAACATTCTGCCTCATTTTTAGACTCCAGCTATATGACCCTTTTCCTTTTAAGTTTGTGCATCCATATTGCTTGTACTAGTATGAAATAAAGCCTTGCCCAAAGCCACATTTGGTGGTATACAAATAGTAGCCCTGACTGTGGGCAAGTGTTGGAGGGGTTCATGTAGTGGGGAAGGCCCCAGAGAAACCAACTAGGAAATGTAAGCCTGATTGGCTGATGTAGAACTCTCCTACCATTGCAGGAGACTGGCTGTTGTATCCTAAGAGGATGAAATAGGACCTCTGCTGTGGAAGCATTCTCCGGTAGTCAACAGAAGAAACTTGGGACGAAGAATTGCTGAATGATCCTTTAAAAAGATGCCAGATTGAAGTATGACATTCAGGATTTGGAGGAACAATTGGGACTACTGTTGGCATGCACTATATAGTCAAATCATAAGAAAAATCTAGAGAACAGGAATGGACATGAAAAATCATCATAATTTGTGGCTGATGGTTGTTTGGTATCAATACTCTGATAAAAAAATTGTGATTGTCTAAAAGTTAACCCGTTCTCTGAAAAACAGACTGTTGTATAGGATGATGATAGGTATAATAGAGGAAACAAATGGATCATACTGGTGCAGTGAGAATGCAAGAAAATCAGTCTGGTGGGAGTGAAGCAAAACTCCTTCAAAAACAGTGTTATGTCATCTAGTTTGCCAAGATTCTAACTGCAGACAGAAATTTCCTTCTTGATTACATTATTTATTTTTACAGCAGACAAGCTCTGCGTAAGCATCTTTAAAATTTACCTACTACCATTCCACAAAATATCTGCCCCAGAAAAGTGATACCCTGACTACAGTGTAACCTCTCATTAACAGCTGCTTTTTATTAATCACACCAGGTCAGTTGTACTAACCATATACACTGAGCGGTGCAGTGTATTACAGAATTTTTAAAGCATTTACTATGTCCTTTTTACTTTCCTTTAATGTTGAGCAGTGCAGTATATATGCTACAGAATTCTGAATTAATTTACTATGTTTGTTATTAAATACTATCATCACCGAACAGTGTACTATGTTACAGAATTTTGAAAGCATTTACTGAGTCCCTTATTAACTACTGTCCACACCGAGCAGTGCGTGATGTTAGAGAATTCTGAAGAATTTTACTGTCTGTTGCTAAATACCATTCGCAATGAGAAATGCACTAGATTACACAATTCTGAATGCATTTACCACATCTCTTATTCACTTCTGTCTATACCGAGGAGTGCACTATGACAGGATTCTGAAAGCATTTAGTATTTTCCTTATTAACTGCTATCTATACTGAGGAATTCATTAGATTACAGAATTCTTTTTTTTTTCAAATGATTTTTATTTTCCAAATAATATAATGTTTAACAATACAATCATCAATAAAGAAGTATTATAAACCTTTATATACACTATGTACAACTGACCTGAACAAAAGAGGGAAAAAAATAATAAAATATATGAAATTAGTAACAAAAAATTATAATATTCAATTAATAAAGTATAAAGTTACA
The DNA here is from genome assembly GCF_019279795.1 of Protopterus annectens. Taxonomy (NCBI): domain Eukaryota; kingdom Metazoa; phylum Chordata; order Ceratodontiformes; family Protopteridae; genus Protopterus; species Protopterus annectens. Next base: position 1,842,679,415 of record NC_056741.1, read on the forward strand.
CCAACTTCTGCCCCATTGCTATACTATCACCCATCTCTAAGATTCTGGAAAAATGTATTCATTCTCAGCTTCTTCACCATCTGACTCACAACCATATCCTCTCTCCTACCCAACACGGATTTAGGCCAGGACATAGTACCACCACTGCCCTCATATCCTTCATGGAGACTGTCAACCAATCCTGTGATGCTGGTAAAATCATATTTTCACTATTTCTTGATCTTTCTAAAGCTTTCAGTACTATATCCCACTCTCTCCTTCTACCAAAACTCTCTAACATAGGTACCGCACCTCAAACTCAAAACTGGTTCACTAATTACTTCACTAACAGGCAACAATCAACTAAATGGCAGAACTCTTACTCCCCTTTCTTAAACACCACCACTGGCATTCCTCAAGGCTCCATTTTAGGCCCACTTCTCTTTAGCATATTTATTAATAACTTCCACACTGCACTCTCTCAAGGCTCAGTCATCCAGTACGCAGATGACTCCACTATCATCTGCACTGCAAACAACTCCTCAGAACTACACCAACTCACCCAAAATGCCCTCACCTCCACCGAAATTTGGATGTCTAATAATCATCTTTCCCTGAACTCCAACAAAACCAAACTAGTAATCTTTGCTCCCAGAATATCCACACCCCTACAAAAAGAGAACTTCACCATTCAATCCCTAAATGGCACCACCATTGACACTGTACCTAGCACAAACCTCCTAGTTGTAGACCTCACATTCAACTTAAACATCTAGTCCAGTGTCAAAAAGACCCATCAAAAGCTTGGCACTCTCTATCGACTTTATTTGATAAAGTACAAAGTCTTGATTTATCAGAAATTTTGTTAGTCACACTTGATATCAAAACCTTATTTACAGTAATCCCTAATACAGAGGGGATAGACTCAGTTAGGCTTTATATGACACATCATGGCCGTTATAGTCATGATACAATAACTGTGGTTTGTACACTGTTGGATTTAATCTTGAAACATAATGTTTTTCTTTTTAATGATAGATATTTCCTGCAGAAGCAAGGGGTGGCCAGGGGTACACCATGTGCCAACACCTATGCAAATTTGGTGTTGGCACAATGGGATGAAGAATATGTACTGAATAGTAATGCCTATAATGCACATTTAATATATTATGGCATATTTGTGGATGATATTCTTTTGCTGTGGAAGGGTAGTGAAGCACAATTGAATGAATTCATCTTGTATCTTGAAGGGACTACCAGCTACCTTAAATTTGTTATGCATTTGTCATTAACCAGTATAGATTTTCTGGATATTACATTCCATAGGAATGGCTTGGGAGGGCTTGACACCAAATGCTTTATGAAGACATGCTGGAAGAATAGTATATCACATAAATCCAGTATGCACCCCTCACATATTTTTAAAAATATTGTGAAAGGACAGTCCTTGAGATTATCATGCCTTAACACTGATGATACAGGTATGAGTGAATGTATTGATCATTTTTTACATGATCTTTTGGATAGAGGATACCCTGATAGATTGACAGCTGATGTTCATAGGGAGGTACAAGTGCATAGGAATGATAAAGGAGCTCCCTATTTTTCTGATAAGTACAGGAATTATAACAGGCGGCATCTCAGTAGTAACTTGAATCATGGACATGGATTATAACAATCGAAGACCTGAAACTTCGATGTTCTAATATAGACCCATTAATGCTAGTATTCCTTTAAGGCCAGCTTTAATTAGTAGAAGGTGAACTTGATTTTTAATTATATGTGATTTTAACTTGTATAAGTGTTTTACTTTGAGTTGTTTATATGGATCTGACAAAGCGGTAACCCCACAAAAGCACTCATCCTTTTGTAATAAAGAAGTGTTTTAGGACATTTTTTGGCTTTTTCTCAGCTTTGTTGGTGTGCTCACATCTTTTTTTAAGCCTGGGTTTTTGTTGTTTGTGAGCCACCTTTGGCAGGAGTGTGTACTGTTTATTTCATTTTGTTGACACAAACATCTACTCAGCGCATCAGCCCAACTTTCCCTTGCCTCTTCTTTTCTATTACCCTCTCTTTTATATGGTGCCCCCCCTCCTCACCAACATTCAGTCCTCTCTAAAGTCCAAACTAGACTCATGCTACAACAAAATAGCTAAGTTTGTAACTAATGCCTCCTACTTATCCCACCACTGCTTATCATTACACAACTTAAAATGGCTTGAACTCCCCAACTATCTCACCTTTATCCAACTAACTACAGCTCACAAATGCATTCATAATCCATCAATGTGCCCTGCTCTATATTCTATACTTTCTTTATACCATCCTAACAGACTACTCTGATCCAACAACCAACTGCTCGTAAATGCAGAAAAACACAAACTTTTGGCTGGCGAGATGCTTTACTCCTTTACCATTGCAAAACTTTGGAAGTCCCTCCCCCCAACACCTAGATCCACCTCCTCAGTAACCCTCTTCAAGACGTCTCTGAAACAACACCTCTCCGTATCTTGGCTGTCCACATGTGCTAACACCACATCTCATATAACTTAACTTCAGCCATCACAACTATTCTCACCCCCACTCTACTACTCTGGCATCCTCCTTTTACATCCACCTGTCTTTTTGCTTACTCCACCTCTCCATCCTGTCCACTTCCCTCTTCTACTAACCCTCATTGTCCTACCATTGATCCCTCCCATCTACTTCCTTCTCTTCCTAACCTTTATAGACCTACCATTGAACCAGGCAAGACATTCAGGTACTCTTGCAGCCTACCTTAATATAATACCACCACTTATATCTGCAACAATATCCACTGACTTTGCTGATTCCTGCAACAGGACTCATATAACCTATCGCTCAGATGTTACACCTCCTATATGTGTGAAAAGTTTAAGTACCTAGTCTTAATTCCTATATCTGCTTTTCACCCACTGCATGAACTGTCCTATATAAATTTTGCTAGCTGAAAACTACTCATATGGAATGTTCTCATGTATATACTCTGTATTGCTTGTGTAATATCTTTGATTTGAGAATGATTAGTTATGTACTTTTTTTTCACCAATTGTATAAGCTGTCAATAATACATACTAAATGTCTTTATTAATGTAAATTCTGTATTGTACGTAAAATGTCTTGTATGTGGAGCTTTTCTCCCTGGGACTTCACTGAAAATAGGCACTTCTGGCCCAGCTGGACCATCTCGGTAAACAAATGCAAATAAAGGAAATAAAATAAATAATTTATACGAGATGCTTGTGTTACAAATGTATTATAATTGTGTGGCATTTGAATATCAAACTGATTTCTACAAATGCTTATTTTACAAGTGTATTAGAACTGTATAGCATTTGAAAATCAAAATGTGTTTGTAAAGTTGCTAGTGTTAAAAAATGTATCAACAGTGGGTCCTGCTGGACAGAGAAGAAATATACATGTGAGACTGTATATATATATATATATATATATATATATATATATATATATATATATATATATATGTTAGCAAAGAACACTGGAAAAGAAGGGGTTAAACAGCTAGCTAACTTCTTACTTTAAGAAAAATAATGTTAATTGGACCACCTGCTGGACCATGCAAGTGCCTATCTTGCAGCTCTGAGTAGTGTTGGATACGGCATGTCTGGAGGAAGCCTTTGTTTAATAGCTCAGTAAAAAGAAGGGGAGCTCCAGGCACTGCTTTAAATATTAGCAAAACATTAAATATGCATCTTATCATATCTATACGAACATCCTCCTGTCTCAAGCTTCAAAGGGGAATAGTGTGAGAACCTAGATTCAGGTGACCAGATGAGGTCATTCTGCCAGCCATCTTGGACATTTTAGATATTACAAAGAGAAATCTCTCAGCATTGAGTATTCTGTCTTGGGCCTGACAACAAGAAGGACCATTTACCATATCATCTGCCTTGCCCTATTAAGTAAGTAGGGAATAGTAATTCTCCCAGATTCAGTCAGGAAAATATAGTGAAGCTTAGTTTAAATATTGTTTTTCTTTATTTGTCTGAGTCTGTCCATCAGTGTTATTTTCAATATTTCCTGTGATTTGAACTCTGTGGTTTACTGTAAATATATATTCAGTATTTTCATGTTATTTTATTATTTATTAAATATATTTAATATTTTGTAACCAAGACACAGGTACGGTTACTATAAAGGCTGTCTTCCCCAATATCTTCTTCGTTATAGCACTTCCAATAACTCCATTTAAAAAGAAACATTCAGCAAACAATGATACCAATGGCTCCAACAAAAGGAAACGTTTATTATAACCCAAAACAACTAAAAGGCACGAAAACACGAACCGATTTAGCGCTTTCGTCTCCCACTGGAGATCTCTTCAGAATCAATGAACGTAGTTCTTCTTGTCCCTTATATATTGTGATCAATTAATTACAATTATTTAATTGATCAATCAAATATACTAATGAACTAAAAACGGGCTGGCTATATCATGGCAGAGGTGGTATTAGAAAAAAACACGTTCCTTGAACATACAAGATAGTGAATACCATGTAAAATATAAAAAATATAAAATATAAACAATATAATATAAAATTCTAAAAAATCTATAATCATTTACATTTTTCGTGCTCGTTTTATTCTTGCTTATACGAGCACTGTAAACCCTTTTTCTCGTACATGTGAAAAAATAAATGAATGAATATACAATATAACATGTGTGGCATACAGTACAATATTAGAGCATATGGTCATCAAAGGCAAATATTCTCATTCCCTGGTCTAAAACATATCTTTGTACATATTATATTTATACTATAAATCACCTTAATAACATACCTATTTACCCATATAAGTATGCATATAATTCCTAACAAATATATATATTGTATATATAAATAAATAAATAAATAATTGATTATTCCATAAGTTACTATTGTAAATAAATTATGTAAATAAATATAAATATAAATATAAATATAAATATGAGTGTATAATTATATATATGATTATATATATGAAAAAACGATAAAATAATAAAATAATAAAATAACCCCATCTATATGGTGTGTTGGTAATAAAATCCCATAAAATAACGTATATTGAAATGTTTAAAAGACCATCATGTAAAACCTAAAAACATTCAATCAAAAAATAATAATAATAATAATAATAATAGTAAGGCTTCACTCAGGAATACATTCTCTTGACAATGGTTTTGGAATATTCTCCCAACAATAATTTTAATTTGACATTTTATTTACAAACTACTTGCATATTTTATTTACCATTTTATTTCTTTTAGGGTCATCAGATAATATTTTAAGAGCCGGTGTAATGGAGACGTGGTCTTTCAAACCCTTTCCTTGACATGCATCCATTTTCAACTGACCATGTGCTCTAATATTGTACTGTATGCCACACATGTTATATTGTTTATTCATTCATTTATTTTTTCACGTGTACGAGAAAAAGGGTTTACAGTGCTCATATAAGCAAGAATAAAATGAGCACGAGAAATGTAAATGATTATAGATTTTTTTAGAATTTTATAGTATATTGTTTATATTTTATATTTTTTATATTTTACACGGTATTCACTATCTTGTATGTTCAAGGAACGTGTTTTTTTCTAATACCACCTCTGCCACAATATAGCCAGCCCGTTTTTAGTTCATTAGTATATTTGATTGATCAATTAAATAATTGTAATTAATTGATCACAATATATAAGGGACAAGAAGAACTACGTTCATTGATTCTGAAGAGGTCTCCAGTGGGAGACGAAAGCGCTAAATCAGTTCGTGTTTTCATGCCTTTTAGTTGTTTTGGGTTATAATAAAAGTTTCCTTTTGTTGGAGCCATTGGTATCTTTGTTTGCTGAACGTTTCTTTTTAAATGGAGTTATTGGAAGTGCTATAACGAACAAGATATTGGGGAAGACAGCCTTTATAGTAACTGTACCTGTGTCTTGGTTACAAGTGACTGTTGATTCGTGATTTATGTTTCTTGTTGCTATATTTAATATTTTATTTTGGCTGGTCCTTTTAGAAAGTATTTCAAGAAGAATTCCAGAAATAGCTGACTCATACTCAAACAATGATGGTATGCTTGCTTTAGTCATACTAAAACTAGATAAAAAAGATATACACTTTTGCAAACACCTACTGGATACTGGGTAATGGAACTAAAACTATGAAAACAAAATCTAGACACCATAACATTAAAATCTAAAAGTGAGTTACTATTAGCAGGTGACTTTAATTGTATCTTGTCCTCCACAGATACTACAAGCTCTAAGTCCTTCAAGATGTTCCCTGTTGCAAAGCACTTGAACTATATAAAAGACAAAAACTTAATTAACATTGATGGTATAAAAATAATATCCTCCCTGAAATATTCTCACTACTCTTACAGATTTAGCACACAGACCAACATAGACAAAGTCTTTATAACCAGTTCTTTACTGGCCAAAATTAATAATGTAGTGCTGACATCATGCCCTATGTCTGACCACAATGCTATCACCTTAAATGCAACACTTAATACTGACCCCTTAAACTTCTCCCAAAGACTACCTGCTTATCTAGTAACAGTACAAGGATTTAAAGAATGTTTTTCAGATGAAATAAAGCTTTACCTAGATGTCAATAATAATGGAGAGGTTTCAGATATTATCCTATGGAACACTTTAAAGGTAGTCTTACATGGTAAAGTCAAAAGCTGGCATATAAATAAAAGGAAAGAGTGGGATAAAAACTGGTAGACATACAAAAAAGAAATTGCTGAACTAAATCTAAAATGTACAGCAAATGGCAAATCTGCATTAGCTGACACGTAAACTGAACAAGGAATATCAGGACATCATGCAGCATAAAATAATAAATCAGAAAAAATCAGATTACAATCCTACTGCAAAGAGTATGGACAGGATTGTGATTAGATCTAAACATTTAAATGAAAAAAATCATATAAAAGAAATAATATACAGTAAAAATAATCAGACTATCAAAGTTACAGACCTAAAAATATCTTATTATATTTTAAATATCATTGCAAGAATATTAATAATAATAACTCATCTACAGGTGATAAAAGTATAGACAACTTTCTTGCTGATAATATTCAAAAGAAGCTACCCAAACACAATATTAATAATATAGATAAACCCTCTTCCTTTAAAGAATTAAAGGAACAAATAAAACATCTTAAGACAAAAAAGGCACCGGGGCTGGATGGTCTAATTCCAGAATTTTACAAGTTCCTACCTGGTAACATCTTGAAAATCTTACTCTGTGTATTCCAAGAAGTTAAAACTACAGCAAACATCCCTCCCTCACAGAAATATTTCCCATCTTAAAACCAAATAAAGAGCCAACCGTTGCACATCATGAAGGCCAATTTCTTTGCTTAACATTGATTACAAGATATTCATGTCTATCTTAGCAGACAGATTAAATAATATTCTTTCAATTTGAATTCATGAAGACAGAACCAGGTTTATCAAAAACAGAAAGGTACAAGACAATGTAATTAGATTATTGTCCTTAATAGACTTAGCAAACAAGAAAAAAAAATTAGCTTTCTATTTCAAGCCTTGATATAAATAAAGCTTTTGACTCCCTGAGTCGGCCATATCTATTTAAAGCATTGAAAAAATACAATTTCTCCTCAAACTTTAAGAGGATTAATTAAAAAAATATATATGAAAAGTCCATAGCCTATGTAAAGATTGGCTCTTATCTATCTAGCCCATTCAAAATATTAAGAGGTATTAAACAGGAGTTCCCCCTCTCCCCATTACTCTTCACCTTGGCTATTGAGCCTCTTGTAAATTATGTTAGAAATGATGACAGCATTAAAGGATATAAAGTGTCAAACAAATTATCCCCCAAGATACAACTGTTTGTTGATGACCTACTAATAACTTCTAATGATATTGAACATTCAGCAGATCACCTATTATATAATCTAGACTTCTTTGTAAACATCTCTCATCTAAAATTCAATCAAAACAAAACTCAGGCACTTCTAGTGAATAAAAATGTTACTATGAAACTTAGATCAAAAAAAGACATAACCTGGGAGGGCATGTATACTAAATATTTAGGTATCATTTTTTAATCTAATTATAAAAAAAATACGCACATCTAATTACCAACAATTTATAAACTCAATTACAAGTCTAAGTTGGAACAGACTCTTTTTCACATTTGAAGACAGACTAAATAATCAAAATGATACCATTACTTAAAATCGTATTCATTGGCCAAGCTCTAATAATTCCTCCACCTGTCAAAATTAAACAGAAAATTAATAACTTATTACTCAACTTCCTTTGGTATCCCAAAAAAACAAGAATATCTCTTCTCTGGCATACCACAACCTGGGATGAAGGAGGTATAAGGTTTCCAAATATTGATTTTTACTTAAACTCCACATTTATTAACATAGTGCTGCTTTGGAATAATCTTATACATCATATTGGAAATCAATACATGAAACCTTACTTCTTAATAGTAACATTGCTTGAACCATATACTCAAACATATACAAACATCTTTATATGGATTTTAAAAATATACATTCAAAATGAAAGGTCAAAACTTGTTCTTACACCTCTTACAAACCAAATATTGCTGTTGTTTAAAAAGCTTATGTTTTCTAATAAATTAATTAAAAAATCATTGATAATTATGTTTCCTGTTGCCTTCACAAATGAATGTTTGATATCTTTTGATGCTCAGAAAATGTTAGAATTTAAGAAGGGTGACCTATAATATTGGAATCAATTTCTCTCAGCTAATAAAATAAGTTCTGCAGACTATTTGATCAGCAGATATAGTCTGTAAAATTACAATTGGCTGGACATCCAAACTTGTAAGGATTTTATACATACTAAGCTTGTACCCGCATTAGAGGCATACAATAAGAGTAACTTAAAAATCTTGGATTTTATCTCAAAAATTATTAATAGCTCACCCAAAAACACTTCATACATATCTGTTATTTATAAAATTCTCAGAAATTATTTTAGCTAAAAAAGAAGTTATGTACTCACCTTAACATTCCATGTTTGTTGTCCATCTTGCCATTCATTCTTACTTAGATGGGTTTGGAGCCGATCCTCAGCTCTGACTCGGCCAAATACACAGCTGGAAGTCTCAAACTTGGCTCATGGCAGGTAGGTATCCCATGATGCAGTGATGCAACTCTCCAGATCTTGTTTGCTGCTAACATACTAATGAATAATATATATATATATATATATATATATATATATATATATATATATATATATATATTTTATTTTATTTTATTTATTTTACATTTGTTGACCGGGCTGGTCTAACTGGATATATGTCCATTTTCAGTAGAGGCCCGGGGAGAAAAGCTCCAACATAGGAAATAGTATCATAGCATACAGTATATGCAATAGACAGATATTACATTACATTCTTTTAGAATAGACAATACAAAAATTGTGTAAGATTTACCTGGAAAAAAAACATTTGGATAGCATATAATAAGATGATAAAGAATACCAAGAATTGTTATCTTAAATTAGAGGCATGATTACAGGCATACAATCTAATACTTACATACAGTACATATTCAGTAGAGGCCTGGGGAGAAAAGCTCCAATGTAGGCAATAGTATCTTAGAATACATTATATATAATAGAAGGAAGTTACATTACATTATTTTATATTAGAAAATAGGAGGAGAGGTCTTTTAGAGAAGTAAGTCATGAAGCAGTGCCGAGAGGAAGTCTCTTTAATACTAGGAAGTGGTTAGAGTTCTAGTTGCAATTGATAGGTGTAATAAAACAACAGAGCAAAGAGGTAAGGGGAGTAGGAGATAGGGAAATAGACTTTTAGTCTGGGTTAGAGCAGGGACATAGCCAGTGTGTTTTGAGATATTCTTTAAGATGTTTTTTGAAGAGTAGTTTGGAAGAAAGTGATGATAATTCTTTAGGAAGCTGGTTCCAGGTTTTTCCCACTGTGTTGGAGAATAGTGAGTCCCCAGCCTTGTTGTTAGATTTAGTAGTAGAGACTAGAAGTTTATTAGCAGAGCGTAGTGTTGCCAGATTATTATATGGTGTAACCATACTAGTGAGGATAGGAGTCTTGTTAGGGTGGTAGAGAATCTTTTGGGTAATAGTCAGTTGTTGAGAAAGTAGTTGATTCTGTAGTTCTAACCATCCTAGCTTTTTAAGGTTGTGACAGTGATGGGTTCTAAAAGGGGAACCAGTGGCAAATCTGGCAATGTTATTATAGCTGGTTGCAAGTTTGCTAAGGTTGTTTTTAGATAGATTAGTATAAATGGCAGAGGCATAAAACGATGTAGAGATAAGGTGGGTTTGGGCAATGGTAGTTCTGGCTAGTGGTGTGAGGAAGGGTTTGATTCTATAATGGGATCCTAGTTTTCGGTTGACTGATTTTATAGTAGTATTAATATGATCATCATAGCTAAGTCTGTGGTCTATTGTAATACCTAAAAGTCAGGTTGTAGTGTCTGGGGATATGGTAGTTCCATTGTTAAAAGTTACTGTGAAGTGACATTGTGGAAACTTTTGGTTAGGAGTAAAGAGCAATAATTTAGTTTTTTTAGGGTTAAGGAGGAGGCAATGACTCATGAACCAATTTTCAACAGTATGAAATACAGTTTGGGTGAGGGTCTGGAGTGAGGAAGCAGAGTTGGCAGAGCATATTAAAGTTGAATCATCTGCATATTGTATGCAGGTGGCTTGTGGAATTTTAGAGTTAAGATCATTAATAAAGATTGAAAAGAGAAGAGGGCCTAATATGGAGCCTTGGGGCACTCCAATGTTGACTGGAAGGGGTGAGGATAAATTATTATCCCAGAGAACAGCTTGATGTCTGTTATCTAAGTATGATTTAAACCAAAGCATTGCATGTGAGTCAAGAGATAGGGATTTTAGTATATCAATAAGTAGGTGATGGTTAACCATGTCAAAGGCTTTTGACAGGTCAATAAATAAAGCAGATGAAAGAGAGTTGTTATTATGATGTTTGTTAATACAGTCAGAAAAGGATAGTAAGGCAGTGGTTGTACTATGGTGAGGTCTAAAGCCATGCTGACAGTTAGCAAGTAAGTTATTTGAGAGAAGGTGGGTGAGCAACTGTCGGTGGATACATTTTTCCATTATTTTTGCTATTGGAGAGAGTAAGGCTATTGGTCGAAAGTTAGAAATCTCAGTAGAGGAACCACCCTTATGCAGAGGGATGATGTGTGGAGCAAGTCAAGATAGTAGAGCAGAGAAAAAGTATCAGCAACAGGAATCAATAAAGAAGGTAAGTGGGTAGGTAATGATTACTATATGGGAACACAGAAATGAGGTTAACAAGGTGAAAAAAAAGTTTGAGATATAGCAAGGAGGGAGTGGATATATAAAAGTAAAGAGAGTAGGGAGTATATATTTAAAAAAAAGTGGAAAGTATAGCCAGCGTTAGGTACAGAGGCCACTTAAGAACAATTTTCTTTCTGGGTACGTAGTGTTAAGGTGCTGCCACCTAGTGGTAGAAGGTAATAATAAAGGATAAAGGGTAGAAGAGATATATACGCTTTAGGTGGAACTAAGTGGTTTAAAGGGTTTAGTGATTGGGGGGGGGTGTAGCAAACGGTCCGCAGTAGGCTGCTTTAAAGAACGCACACTCGGCAGGGCATACACGCACAATAAATGGGTAATAGTAGTAGCTAAATAATGAGTTCAGAGGTAATTTCTTTGGCTACATACATTTATACACAGTTTGTTATAGGGAGTCCTTTCAGTGGGTTACTTAGTAGGAGACCAAGGCTAGTAGGCAAATTCTGGGAGTTCTTCTGGGTTTAAACAGTAGATCTTCCTTTTGAATATATAGGCAGGGAGGGAGCACCCGAGGTGGAATACTGTAAAATAAAACAGAAGAGAGATACACAGTGGGCTAAGTTATTTAAGAATAGCGAGTCATGAGTGTTAAGGGACTGGCAGAAGAAAAAGAGTAAGCAAGAGTCTGAGGAGTTGAAAAGTCAACTAGGATATATTACATAGTGAGTAAGACAAGGGATAAAGTAAGGTTGAGGGATAGAAAGTATTGGGAGAGTAGTTAAAAGAGGTAGTAGTGGAAAGCAGAGAATAAGGTTAAAGCACAGCAGGGGGGCAGTCAGTAATAGATACTTTTATTCATACAATTTACTCATTCTACATACCATGCAGCAGGATAATACAACAGGTATAGCAGAAAATAAAGTACTAATAACAAGCAAGTGTCTAACAGTGAGATACAGTATAACACACGGTGTGAAATGAAGAAAACACTGTTTCTATGGCTAAATACATTTCAAGTAGAACATATAGGTTCGCTTAACTGCCCAAACTATAAATTAAAGGAAATACAAAATGGCAGTGTAAGAGTCAAGAAGTAGTACAAAAAATGCTCTATGGGCCCGCCAAATTCTGCCATCCCAGCCCAATGCGGTTTACCAGACTCGCTCACTCAATTGCCCAACTATAAACTACAGAGAATACAATATGGCAGCATAAGATTCGAGAAAAAAATACAAAACGCTCTACTATCCCTCCAAGTATGAGCACATCCAGCCCAATATGTTTTTCCAGATTCCCTCACTCAACTGCCTAAGCTATAAATTAGAGAAGGTACGATGTGGCAGCATAAGAGGTAAGCAGAAGTACAAAGAGCTCTGAGGTCCTGCCAAATTCGAGAATCCCAGCCCAATATGTTCTAGCAGACTCACTCACACAACTGCCCAAACTTATAAATTAAAAAGAATACAATAAAGTATCGTAAGAGCCCAAATGCTCTATGACCCTGCCAAACTGACCATTTAAGCCCAATATGTTGCACTAGACTCACTCGCACAACTGCCCAAGCTAACGATTAAATAAATACAATATGGTAGCATACCAGTCAGGACCAGGTATAAAACGCTCTAAGAAACAGAATAAATGCTCAATGGACCCACCAAAAAATCGGCTGTCACAGCCCAATAAAGTGTAGCCAACAGAAGGAAAGAAAAACAGCAGATATATAGAAAGCCGATAGTTGCTACAAAAATAAGCGATTCCACGTACAAAACAATGGATTGACAGGTAGAATAATCCACTATATAAGAAACTCACACTTATAGGGACAAGTATTCCCAGTCCAAAATTCAAGATAAAGCACAAGACAGCTGTTATGTATATGAGCGTAGCAAACAGAGAGCTGGTGGCTATGTTTGCCACTACTAATTCTAGTCAAGTGGCAGTAATATTGACCTTGCTATCACAGTGTTAGGCAGAATCAGCTGTATTGGAACATAATCATATATGCATCTAATAAACTCACAGGGTACACATTTGGTGCTCCAAGCGCACCTATATAATGATAAGCACACTTTCCCTTTTGCAATAAGAGATTTAGAACGCAAGTCAGCATTATATTTTATATAAGACACATTTCCATAGCAGTTTAACAATTAGAACACACATAAAAGGTGAACAGTCTGTATTTAAACCTACCCGAAAGGTGAGCCTGAGCAGCCTGACCACAGGACCGGGGAGATGTTGAATGCTGTTGGCGTACTTAAAAATGGCGCCAGAATAAAGTGACGCCTAGAAATAAACTCTGGGGGAAGGTACCTAATAGGGGAGGGGATATATAGAAGGGTAATGATAGGCTATACTGGGACTGAGAGTAGGAGGGGAGAAAGAGAACACAGTAGGTGGTGAGCAAGTCAAGATAGTAGAGCAGAGAAAAAGTATCAGCAATAGGAATCAATAAAGAAGGTAAGTGTGTAGGTAATGATTACTATATGGGAACACAGAAATTAGGTTAACAAGGTGAAAAAAAGAGAGTTTGAGATATAGCAAGGAGGGAGTGGATATATAAAAGTAAAGAGAGTAGGGAGTATATATTTAAATAAAGTGGAAAGTATAGCCAGCGTTAGGTATAGAGGCCACTTAAGAACAATTTTCTTTCTGGGTACGTAGTGTTAAGGTGCTGCCACCTAGTGGTAGAAAGTAGTAATAAAGGATAAAGGGTAGAAGAGATATACAGGCCTTAGTTGAAACTAAGTGGTTTAAAGGGTTTAGTGATTGGAGGGGGGGGGGGGGGGCGTAGCAAACGGTCCGCAGTAGGCTGCTTTAAAGAACGCACACTCAGGAGGGCATACAAGCACAATAAATGGGTAATAGTAGTAGCTAAACAATGAGTTCAGAGGTAATTTCTTTGGCTACATACATTCATACACAGTTTGTTATAGGGAGTCCTTCCAGGGGGTTACTTATTAGGGGACCAAGGCTAGCAGGCAAATTCTGGGAGTTCTTCTGGGTTTAAACAGTAGATCTTTGTTTTGAATATATAGGCAGGGAGAGAGCACCTGGGGTGGAATAATTCATACACAATTTGTTGTAGGGAGTCCTTCCAGTGGGTTACTTATTAGGAGACCAAGGCTAGCAGGCAAATTCTGGGAGTTCTTCTGGGTTTAAACAGTAGATCTTCCTTTTGAATATATAGGCAGGGAGGGAGCACCCGGGGTAGAATAATTCATACACAGTTTGTTATAGGGAGTCCTTCCAGTGGGTTACTTAGTAGGAGACCAAGGCTAGCAGGCAAATTCTGGGAGTTCTTCTGGGTTTAAACAGTAAATCTTCCTTTTGAATATATAGGCAGGGTAGGAGCACCTGGGGTGGAATAACTCATACACAGTTTGTTATAGGGAGTCCTTCCAGTGGGTTACTTAGTAGGAGACCAAGGGTAGCAGGCAAATTCTGGGAGTTCTTCTGGGTTTAAACAGTAGATCTTCCTTTTGAATATATAGGTAGGGAGGGAGCACCCGGGGTGGAATAATTCATACACAGTTTGTTATACGGAGTCCTTCCAGTGGGTAACTTAGTAGGAGACCAAGGCTAGCAGGCAAATTCTGGGAGTTCTTCTGGGTTTAAACAGTAGATCTTCCTTTTGAATATATAGGCAGGGAGGGAGCACCTGGGGTGGAATACCGAAAGGTGAGCCTGAGCAGCCTGACCACAGGACCAGGGAGATGTTGAACGCTGTTGGCGTATTTAAAAATATATATATAACCCCATGTCATGGAGAAACAAGCTTAGTCAAGGAGCTCATATAAAGAGGAAAGATCACCACCAGGTCCTCTAGGAGTCCTTGGATGGCGGAAGGAGGGAGGGGTTGTAAGAATAAATGGCGAAATGGACAACAAACATGGAATGTTATGGTGATTACATGAAGTTTTTTATGTTATGTTGTCCTATCTTTCCTTGATTCTTACTTAGATGGGACCGTGTCCCTAGCACCTTTTTCCCAGGTGGCTCATGAGAGTATACCTTTGAGCACAGTGGAACCAAAGGAGGCCCTTTCCCTGGAGGCCAAATCCACTTTGTAATGAGTGATAAACGTATGAGGAGTGGCCCATGTAGCTGCAGCACAAATATTGTCCATAGACATTCTGGCCTGAAAAGCAGATGATGTAGCTAATGCTCTTGACCCCTAATTCTGAATGGCAGCTGTCTATTATTGGAGGTATAGATAAAGGTGATACAATTTGAGAGCCAATTTGAAAGGGTGACTTTAGAAACTGGCATGCCCTTTTTGCCTCAGAGAAAGAGATGAGTAATTGATCAGATTTCCTGAAATCTTTAGTTCTATGCAAATAGAATCTGAGCTGTCTATGCATATCCAACTGATGGAGTTTATACTTTGATTTGTTGCTATAGTTGGGGAAAATCACCGGGAGCTCAATTAATTGATTGATATTGGATTGAGAGCAAACCTTAGGTATAAAGAATGGATTCATTTGCAACGATACCCTATCCTTATGAAAGATCAGATATGGTGGTCTGATTGACAGTGCTTGTAAGGAGACTCTTCTGGCAGATGTTGCAGCTACTAGAAAAATGGTCTTCCAGGAAAGAAATTTGAGGTCACAAGATGAAGAAGGCTCGAACGGTGGCAATGTAAGTTGAGATAGGACAAAATTTAAATCCCAAGGAGGAAGTGGTTCTTTAAAAGGAGGTCTCAATAAGGAAGTGCCTTTTAAAAATGCATTACACAACCTGGGTGACATTGTTAGGAGAATGGTCACCAGTGTGGAAATTCAAAATTGCAGCCAGCTGAACTCTAATAGTTGCTGCAGCCGAACCTTGCTGGAAGAGTTCCGCCAGAAATTCTAGAATGGAGTGAATAGGCACAGACAAAGGGTCAATGTTTCTATTTTGTGCCCAGTGAGAAAATCTTTTCCACTTGCTAATATATAGTCTTCTAGTAGAAACCTTATGAGAGGACATCAATATGTGTTTGACTGCTGAAGTGAACTCTTGAAGCCTGGCTAATCTGGGAAATGGAGCAGCCATGCTGTCAAGTTGAGGGTGTGGAGAAAAGGATGAAGTGCACCTGACATATGTGTCAGAAGGTCTGGAACTGGGTCCAGAGTCCACGGCTTCTCCTGAAGATGAGGCCAGAGGAAGGGGAACCAAATCTGCCAAGGTCAGTATGGGGCAATGAGAATCATCCTGCTTCCGAAGGATTTTGCTTTCTGGATGAATTTGGGTATGAGGGGAAATGGGGGAAAGGCATAAAGAAGTCCCAAGGGCCAATCGTGTACAAGTCCATCTCTCTGTCTCCCCCAGTGGGAGAATTAGGGCAGAGTAGCTGCTGCACTTGGCATTCATGGGAGTGGCAATAAGATCGCAGCAAGGTTGACCCCCATTTCTGGAAAATCTCTTCCATTATGTTCTGGTTCAGAGACCACTCGTGAGGCATTAATATTGCCCTGTTGAGCTTGTAGGCTATCATGTTGTATTTCTCCGGGATGTGCATTGCTACTAGAAAGCATTGGGAAGAAATTTCCCATTGCTAAACTCTCAGAGCCTCGTGACAAAGTGGGTATGATTTGGTTCCTCCTTGTTTATGTACCAAGCCACCGACATATTGTCTGACTGCATAGCAATTGTCCCCAGTGGAAGAGAGTCGTGGAGTGCTTGCAATGCCAGAAGCACTGCTCTCATCTCTAGAACACTGATATGCAAGTGGGCCTCATGGTCCTGCCATATACCTTGGACCGTCCTTCCCAGATAATGTCCCCCCACCACCATATCTGGGAAGGGTTCTGTTGTCACTGTAGCAACAGGTTGTTGTGGAATAAAGGGTCTCCCGATAGTCACATGGTTGGATTGGATCCACCACCATAGGTCCTTTTTGCATGAATCCATTATTCTGATCAGGTGGGACATAGGAAGTTCTTGAAGTGACCATTGGGAGAACAGGACCCATTGAAGGATTCTCATATGCATCCTGGCGAGAGGAGCTAGTGTTATGGTTGAAGCCATTGTCCCTAGCAGTTTCAGAACTACCTTGCCCTTTACCTTGTCCTCGGGAAGAAGGTGAAGTATTTGCTGTCTGAGGGCTGAAATTCTGTCAGCTGGAAGACATGCCATTATGGAAACAGTGTCTAGGTTTGCACCTATGAAGGTAATATGTTGACAGGGCAACAAGGCAGATTTTTGTAAATTGACTGTTATGTCTAACTGAGCACAGATTTCCAATGTCGCATCCCCGGCTTGTTGGAGTAGATGCTTGGTGGTGGCAGTTAGAAGCCAGTCATCCAGATACGGAAACACTTGGAATCCAAGATGGCTCAATTGAGCTGTTACTACTGCCATGCATTTGGTGAACACTCTGGGGGCTGTAGTGAGACCAAAGGGCAGAGCTCAGAACTGATAATGACTGGGTCCCAGCTGGAAGCATAAGTGACTCTTTGATGCTCTGTCCATTTTTATGTGGTAGTACCCATCTTGGAGGTCTATTGAGCACATTCAATCATCTTTCCCTAAAAAGGGAAGTATTGACTGCAATGTCACCATTCGGAACTTTGATGTTTTGGTACTCGTTCAACTTTGCTGAGATCCAATATGGGTCTCCAGTCCCCTGTTCTTTTTGGCACCAAAAAGAATCTTGAGTAAGTTCTGAATCCTGTTTGGTCTGCAGGGACTTCTTGGATGACTCTTCCAGCAACTTTTGGATTTCTATAGTTGCTTGCTCCCTTAGATTGGGTGGTTTTGATTTGTGGGACAGGGTGGCAAAAGGGAATGGAATATCCACTGGATATTATGCTTTGTACCCACTTGTCTTTTGTGATACTCTACCAGGCTTCTGCGTACAAAGACAAATGTCCCCTGACTGCCTCCAGAGTAGAGCAGGTGGGCCTCCTTTCAGAACCACTGATAGGGACGTCCGTGAAAGGAATCACGGTTACCCTGGTTTTGTGGACCCCCTCTGTCTCTAGGACAATGTCTACCATTGTTGCCTCCTCCTCTGCCCCTGGGGAAGGATTCACCTTGTGCATCTTGGAAACCTCCCTGGGATCTTTTGAGCCACATTTTTCCACTCTTCTGACCTTTAGGGTAAGGTCCTGAAGGTACAGAAAAACGCACTCCAACAGCAGAGAGAGTTTTCCTGTCCTGCTCGCATCTGGTGAGTGTGTCTTTTAGTTTGGGTCCAAAAAGTGAGGAACCATCAAAGTGGGCATTAGTAAAGGTAGACTTAAAAGGTTCCACAAAATTACACAAGTGCATCCAGGAGTGTCTCCTCAAGGAAACTCCTGAAACCGCTACCCTACTCACTCCATCTGCTGCATAAGATATCAGTCTCATGGAGGAGTTGACGATAAAATTTAAGGTAGATAGCTAGGAGGAGACTTTCTCATTCACTCCCCGCAGCTAATGAATCTTGTAGAGTATCTCCTAGCTTTTTCAGGAGATCTCTTTGCAGCCTTGTAAAGTGAGTGAGGGAGGTAGTTCAGTGATCAGAGTGTAAAAGTCACTGATGAAAAGACATGCTTCACATATCTGTCCATCATTTGAGAATCTTTGTTTTGAGGATGAACAGATGAGGATGTCTCAGAAAGTTCCTTCTTGGTGGCTGCTGCCACCACCATAGCATCTATAGATACACCCTTTATGAGAAAATCTTTTCCAGTAGGGGCTGACAAAAACTTGTTTGGCCTCCGAGGGACTGGTTCCATAGTGTCAGGTGACCCCAACATCTTTCAACTGACGAAGTCCATTAGTTCATCAAAAGGCGGAGACACCCAGGAGGCTGAAGGTTGAGATCTAAAGGGCTTCAGGTACACCAACTCTTCATCAGAAGGGGTGATGGATTTCCAGCTGCCTCTTTGCTTTAGGATCTCCAGGATATCTGCAAATGAGATATCATCAGAGGATGATCATGGGGACCCTTCTGACTTCTCAAGGGCAGTGTCTGAGGTGACAGACTCATCAGGGGAGTCTACATGCTTCCTCTTGCATGTCCTCTTTTGAGGGCCCTCCTCAGAAGGGTATTCTGGGGAGGCCTTGAAAGAGAGGGGTTCACCCAATGGGGGATCCTGAGGCTCTGGATCTCTGCTGTCCTGTGGATGGGGTGGTGCCGAGACAGTAGCCGGTGCCTTGGGGGGACGGATGCCGGTATCCCTATGTAGAGCTGTCGAGGGGGACAGCACACTCCTCATCAGCTCGAAAGCAGATCTCACTAGTTCCGAGGATATCTCCAGCTCCGTGGCCG
The DNA here is from genome assembly GCF_019279795.1 of Protopterus annectens. Lineage (NCBI taxonomy): Eukaryota > Metazoa > Chordata > Ceratodontiformes > Protopteridae > Protopterus > Protopterus annectens. The sequence continues at coordinate 1,842,698,956 of NC_056741.1, forward strand.
ATGTAGGAGCCGAGCTCACCCAAGCTGACACATCAAAGGGTAGACTCAGAACCAAAGAAGTTCGAGTTTGAGTGTCCCCTCCAGAGCTGGCCAGAGGACCCTGGCTCCCAGACACTCCGGACAGCACAGAGAGTGTTGGAGCAGATGTTGGTTCTGTAATCTCCAAAGGGGGGCTCAGAACGGATGGTTCTACAGTAAGTGATACTAGGCACCCCGGCTCCGAAGATCCACCTTGGTTTGGTGGAGGAACAACAGTGGATGCAAGATTCTTGGAAGGCCCCGAGACCTGATGGGTCAGAGCAGAGAACAATTTAGCTAGCACCAGTGACTTCAAGAGTCTGCACCTGGAGGATAGAGAAGGTGAACAAGATCTCTCCAAAATGGGAGATCTCAAGGTAGGAGAAACCAGTGGAATGCCAATGGATGGCTCTGAGACACGGTATCTTGCGGCTCCAAAGTCTGACATTTTTTAAATCCCGAAGGCTTATGTTCTTTCTCCCTAGTGTCTTTAGACATGATAGATGAAAGAAGTTCCCAAAAGAATGACAAGTAGCAAATAGCTCAGAACACTGCTAGATATATAAACACACTCTAAACTAATAAACACTGCACATCTTAGAAGTATTAAAGATATATTTGAAAACTAACTTGCTCTGACTAAAGGCGAGCACTAGGCCCTCTAAATTAAATGGACCTAGATACCAAGGATAGAACACACACACTAACAATAACACTACAAGCCCTCTAACTAAAACGGGCAAGTAGCTCTCTAATTTAAACAAGCTAAATGAAAAACTAACTAACTAACTACGAGAGTAGACTAAAACAACACACCACTACAATAATTAACTACGGGATACAAGTAGGCCTGTGAAAAATGACGGCCAAACAACAGCAGAAAGGAGATAAAGTAAGCTACATGCTAAATCTAACTATCTAAGCACACAAAAAAACACTACTAATGTATGAATCCTAAAGGTTTAAGCTAGTAAAGTGTAAAAAGGCAAAAAACTTAGCCACGATCAAGTGGCAAACAAGATCTGGAGAGTTGCACCACTGCATCATGGGATACCTACCTGCCACGAGCCAAGTTTGAGACTTCCAGCTGTGTATTCAGCCAAGTCGGAGCCAAGGATCGGCTCTGAACCCATCTAAGTAAGAATGAAAGCGAGATAGGACAACATAACATCAGATGTTTCTTTTTGGAATTATTCAAATGAAGTTAATTAACATGTAATCTCAGAAAAAGATAAACTTTGTTAACAGTCTGTGAAGGAATCCACATCCTCCCTGTTCTGGCATGTTTACACATGGAAATTTTTACATAGATGTTTTTTCACCCCTCATAGACTAGCAATAATGTACAAGAAAGATTAAATTAAATGCTGAAGATGTGGAGACCCTGATGCTGACTGGATGCATGTGGTTGTTAATTGCAAAATAATTTCCCCATTTTGTTTAGATTTTAAATATCTTTGTAAAGCTCTATGGAATGACAACTGTGTAATTTCTGACTCTCTTATCCATTTCAATGTTCTTGTTTCTGAAGTCATTCCTAAAAAACAAACACTTTTACTATGGTCTATCCTCTCTATAGCAAGGAAATTACTAAAAATTGGAAATCCCAATCCACTCCTGTCATTAAAGCTGAGTTTATTCATCTTGTGAAATACATTTGTAAGAATGAGATTGCTACTATAAAAGCAAGGACTAACCACATAATTCATCATTTAATTTGTTGGACAAAATTGTCTATTCTGTTAGAGAAATATTAAGTGTTCCCCTACGTATATATATATATTTTTTAATTGTTATGGACATTGAATATAGTGTACTTGTTTTTTTTTTTCTTGTTACTATACTGTTATGTTACTGTGGTATAAAATGAATAAAAACATTTTGGAAAAGGTATTTAACCTTTGAGAGTGCTTATATTTGTTTGGTGACACTGTGTGGGGCCACTCCTGAAGGCCTAGATGTTTTGGTCAACTACTACTAGCTGTATTAGTATTAATATTACACAATATAATTGGACACCCTTTGTTAAGGGCCTTAGAGTAGCTGATTGTGGAGTGTCTGGTGGCAGTGATAACTACCTTATACTCTGGACAGAAGGGGGGCACAGCAGGTAAATCTGTGCCAGCCTTTCCCAGGTGTGTGTGTGTGTGTGTGTGTGTGTGTGTGTGTGTGTGTGTGTGTGTGTATGTGTGTGTGAAAAAGAAAATCTCACAGTCTGTGTGTGTGTCAGCTACTTGGAGCAGGAAGATGAAGCACTGGTTTCACAGAGACGGTGCTGGAGTACTTGGCTTGGACACTCAGCTGAGGACTTAACCCTGTAGCTGTGCTAGTGGGGAGCCTTACCAAGGCCCTGGAGGGAGACAGATATAAAGAAATCCAGACCCTGGGCTGACTGTGTTCGCTGTGTGCTCTTAATGGAAATTGTACTTGGTGAGACAGCTGTATCGGGAAATACTGTGGGTATCTATTTCTCTGAAACTGAATGTTCCCCACAGGTGTCAGTAGTGAGGATTGAGGCTTCTTAATCACTGGCCCAGAGAGGGGTTGTCACATATTGGTGAGCAGTGGTGGAATATAATTTGAACTTCTACAGCCTGTAAGCAGTTGGCACTAAAGAAGGTGTTTGTATGCTTACCTTTTGGCTGCTGGGAGTACAGTTTCATTTTCACAACAGTTTTATTTATTTGTGTTAGCTTATTTTAGTCAGGGAAAGCAGGCAAGGATGTCAACAGAGGATTATGGCAAGCTGACAAGGAACCAGTTGGCTGAGATGTGCCAAGCCAAAGGAATTGTGCACCCATCCTGACTAAAGGGGATTTGATTGCAGCCTTAATTATAGCTGCAGCACAGACCAGCAGCCAGGAAGACAACCAGTCTGGCATTGTGGATGTATAGCTCCCAGAAACAGGATAGTTCACCTTTTCCTCATAGGACTTAAAAACCCATCTGGAGTTAGAGACTTGAACTGGAGTTGGAATTAGAATCAGCAGAACAAATGCAGCATTTGGAGGCTGAAGAAGAAGAGACACTGAGACATTTGGAAGCTAAAGAAAATGACAGGCAGAGGCAACATGAAAAGGAAATGCTGACTCATTGCCAGGGTCATGGAGGTAATGGGGGAAGGAGTAACTGTACTCTAGAAGCAATAAAGGTCAGTAAACTTCTTCTTCAGTACTAAGAAGGAGATAATTTTGATAGTTTTATTCATATGTTTGAAGGAGTATGCAAACAGTATAATATTGACAGAGGGCTCTGGGTACATTTCCTCACCCCCTTACTCCATTGTAAAGCTATAACTGTTTCCAAATTGTCTGATACTGATTGTTTAGATTATGATAAAGTTAAGCACTGTTTATTACAATGTTTTCAGTTAACACATGAGGCTTACAGAAAAAAAGTTTTGTGAGCATAGACACAAGGCAGATGAAAGTATATGTGATTATATTGCTGAACTAAGCACTTATTTTCTTAGGTGGGTGAGTGGGTGTTAGGTCACCACCTTTCGAGGGCTGGCAGACCTTTTGGTGAGGGAACAAGCCCTTAGCACTTTGCCTGAGGACATGAAAATCTGGTTTGCAGACAGGAAATGCAACTTTGCAGATGAGCTGGGGAAAAAGGGGATCTCTACTTGGCAAGCAGGGCATAATTGCATAGGAAGGGGATACCCAGTGCTGCAGACGAATATAAGGGAACCCATGGGGCAGCCTAAACTACCTCAACAGAGTTCAACAGTACCAGGGGAAGCCACTAGTTCAGGTACACAGTCAGGGCCTAGGTTTAGATGTTTTAAATGTAACTAATGGGGCCATGTAGTAAAGAAATGTCCACTGAGACAAGGTGTAGAACAAAAGTTGGGGGAGCCAGCAAGTGGGAATAACAGAATGCTAGTGGCAAGTTGTCTGGAGAAAACAGGGGTACCAAACTACCACCAATGTTTATATCCTATCTTGGTGGATGGAAAAAGAGAGACTCAGCCTCCAATATAACCATCGTGAAGCCTGCAGTGGTCAAAGAGGAACAGTACTTGCTTGGGCAGTCCACTCTAGTCATAGCTTTAAGAGGGATCCCATTCCAAATGTCTTTGGTCAGGGTGGTCCACCTTGACTGGGAAAGGTGGAAAAGGGAGCAAGTAGGTGTGTTTGAGGATATCTTTGCAGATGTCTTGATAGGGAATGACTTTGATAATGCAGTACTTTGTGTGTGTGCAGTGACATGCAGTCAGGCCTGGAGAGAGGCATATGGGTCTGGTAGCCTGGGGACACCCAGACAGACCACACCCCCTAAAGCCAGGACTGGTGATGTGGCTAATTGAGGGAGGGAACTACCCTGTAGCAGTGAGCCTGAAGATGAGCCACAGCTGCTGGCAGATACTGATGTTCCCTTGGACAGGGTGACTGCACGGGCAGTGATGAGTGATAGTATCCAGACTGACAGCAAGGCATCTCTATCAGAAGATACCAGACTTCCTGTGGAAGGGAAGCTGGGAAGAGTCACAAAGATAGAATTGAGACAGGCCCAGTTCTCAGACCTTAGATTGCAAGGCTTGAGGGAGGATCTGTATACTGGAACAAAGAGTTACTGTATAGAGAGTGGACCCCTGAGGGAGGGCTAGAAGCTGAGATAATACAACAGTTGGTAGTGCCCAGAGCCTCCTGTCTGGCACTTCTAGCCATAGCCCATGACATTCCTTTTGCAGGTCATATGGGCACAAAGCGTACTATGACGTGTTATGCAGAACTTTTATTGGCCTGGGACAGCCAGGGATGTAACAGGGTATTCAGGGTACTGCAGGACCTGTGAGCAGTGCCAAAAAGTAGGCAAGGCAGGAGACAAGGTCAAAGCTCCTTTGATATCTTTGTCTGTGATTGAGGAGCTGTTTCAGAGGGTAGCTATGGATATTGTAGGGCCTCTGAGTACCCCAAGTTCCACAGGGAAGATGTATATCCTAGTGGTAGTATATTATGCTACTAGATACACTGAGGTGGTGGCTATGTCTTTCATTGAAGCAGATAGGGTGGCAAAATTCTTTACTACAGATTTTCAGCAGGGTAGGCTTCCCAAAAGAAATACTGATTGACAGAGGTGCCAATTTCATGTTAGACCTGTTGACTTGTTTGTGGGAGTGCTGTGGGGTGAAACACCTAATGACCACCCCCTACCACCCCAGACTAATGGTCTTGTTGAGAGGTTAAACTCTACACTCAAGTCCATGCTATAAGCATTTGCAGACCAGTTTAAAAGAGAGTGGGACAAATATTTGCCCCATCTATCGTTTGCATACAGAAAGGTACCCCAGGAATCCAGAGGTTTTCACACTTTGAATTGCTGTATGTGCATAGGGTAAGGGGACCCTTAGATTTGATTTGTGATGAATGGGAAGGTGAGTGTGAATCCCACAAGGAGTCTGTTGTGGCATATGTCCTAAATCTCAGGACAAGGCTTAGGGTGCTCATGGGCTTGGCCCAGGAGAACCTGGCAGGAGCCCAACAGCAGAAAAAGATCTGGTATGACAGAAATGCTTAAGCCAGAGAGTGTTTTCTGGGACAGCAGGTTATGGTGCTCATTACTGTTGAGACACAATAAGCTGCAGATTGTATTCTATCAGGAGCAGGAGATTATGCCCTTGCTTACCTGGATGATATTGCCATCTATAGCCATTCCTGACAAGAACACCTTCAGCATGTCAGGGAGGCCCTGGGCAGACTGCAAATGGCAGGGTTGGTCATTAAGCCCGGTAAGTGTCAGGTGGGTATGGCAGAGGTCTCCTACATGGGAATATAGAGTGTGGAGTGGTAAGATCAGGCTAGAGCCTGCCAAAGTGGAACCATTCAGGCATGGCCAGCCTCTTTTTCCAAAAAGCAGGTGAGGGCATTCTTATGGACAGCAGGGAACTGTAGAAAGTTTGTCCCCAATTATAGTACAATAGCTGCTCTCCTCACAGACCTGACAAGGAAAACAGGAAATATAAGGTAGTGTGGACCAAAGCATGTGAGCAGGCATTCCAGAGGCTTAAAGGAGCTTTGGGAGGACCTTCTGTGTTAGCCAGTCCAGATTACAGCAAAGAAGTTTTGTGCAGGTGAATGCTTCAAACCATGAGGAGGGGGTGTACTTAGCCAGGTTTCCTCAGAGGGAGAAGAGTACCCAGTGGTATATCTCAGCCATAGACTCTAGCCCAGGGAGGAATGTTGTATAGCTGTAGAAAAGGAATGTCTAGCACTGCAGAAACTTCAGCCTTATCTGTATTGAAGGAGATTCACTGTAGTTACAAACCACAATTCCTTAACATGGCTGCATAGAGCCAGCCAGCAAAATGGCAAGTAATTATGGTGGTGCTTCGGATTGCAGACATGTGGCATAACACTAAAACTCCATAGTGGGGTCAGCAATGGCAATGCAGATGGGCTCTTATGACATGCAGTGGGGTAACATATTCTGAGATAGGCTTATGTCTCTCCAGGCACATTTCTAAAGGGTCACTTGAAAAACCACCTTGAGTCTTCGAAGGGGGGAGAGATGTGATGATATGAGCTAGTGCCAGCATAGCCAGCTGGATTGCTGTAAAGAATGCTATGTCCTTTGAATATCAAACTGATTTTTACAAGATGCTTGTGTTACAAATGTATTAGAACTGTATGGCATTTGAATATCAGTCTGATTTGCACAAATGCTTATGTTACAAATTTATTTATTTATTTATTTATTGGCATTTGTTGACCGGGAAAGTCCACTGGCCAAAAACCCATTTTCAATGGAGGCCCGGGGAGAAAAGCTCCATAGTTAAACAAACAGCAAAAGCAATATATTATACAGTTAAAAATGCAGATCTGGGGAGAGGCTCCACCGTTAAAGCAAAATTTTTATTTATTTTTTTATTTTACATTTGTTAACCGGGCTAGCCTAACTGGATATATTTCCATTTTCAGTAGAGGCCCGGGGAGAAAAGCTCCACATATGTATAAACACAGTTACATAATTTACAAAAAAATAAACAAAAAATAAACTTGGAAAGAAAGAGGAAAGTAGGGGGAATATGCAAATATACAGGAAGACATCATGGGATTTATTATTCACATAACATAGCATGAGTGGATACCTCAATTTCACACCATAAAAATACAGTTAAAACTTATTTCAAGATATTTTATAGGAAGGTTATCTGAGGAGAGTAAAAGAGAGACAAGAAAACTACTGAAAGAGTGAGTAGATGAATAAAATTTATACTTGCAGTAAAGATAAAACAATCTTAAAGGAGGAGAAGGATAATAGAGAGTTAAAGCTTGTCAAGAGATGGTCATACAGATAGTAGAAGGAAAGGAGGAGGAAGGAGAGGGAGAGGGAGGAGTAGAGGTGGTTATAGGGAGAGTTAGTCGGGGTTACAGCAGGGACATAACCATTGATTTTTAAGGTAGCTTCTGAGTTTTTGTTTGAACAGAATAGGAGTTGGAATAGAAGTAAGTTCAGTAGGAAGTTGATTCCAGTGTTTGCCAAGGGCGTTAGAGAAGAGGGAGTCACCAGCAAGGTTGTTGGATTTAGTTAAGGTTACTAGTAGTTTACGGGAGGAACGAATATCACAGAACAAAATAATTGCAAAACATATGTTATACAAATTAATATACAGGCATCATATAACAGGTAAACTATATTATAGAGAATAGGCACAAAGTAATGGACAATAATAAAGTACTTCCAGTCAATGGAGTACATTGTGAATCTGAGGTGTTAGAAAGGCAGGATTCTTGTTGAAATAAGTTATGGAATTAAGGGGGCTTACACTGTATTTCACATGTACAGCTTGGATTTTGCAAAAAGTAGGTTATTGCAGCTTTAAAGGACTTCAGGGAGTCTAGTTGGTTAATGGAAGAGAGGGAGGTTATTCCATAGTTTGCTATGTTGTATGAACACAGGCATTGTCCTGCTCTCTTGTTGGGTTTAGCTATGCTTGGAAGGGTTCTGTCTGAAGAACGGAGGGATTGAGTAGGGGTGTATGTGTGCAAGATGGATTGGAGAGCTGGGCAGCTACCAGGATGGAAAATTAATTTATGAGCAGTAGTTAGTTGAGTAAACTGGAGATAGTGGTGAAATTCTAGCCAGGATAAGTTTGAGAGAGCATTGCAGTGGTGTGAGTGGTTAGCTAAGTTAGATGCAAATTTTGCTATCTTATAGTAGAATTGTTGTAGCTTATTACATTACTGAGGGATGTATGGAGGTTGGTGAAATTGGGTCTCCCTTATGTAAGGGATGGAATAAGCAGGGTGTTAGCTAATTCAGTCCTAGTTTGTTTATCAAGGTAAAGTTTGTGCTGGTATAATTTGCCCAGTTTGAAGTGGGTTTTCTTTACTGTGTTGAGGATGTGTTGTTCAAAGGAGAGTTTATTGTCGATAGTAATGCGTAGAAGTTTTGTTGGATTGTGCCTGCTGGATTTCAGTTTTGTTATGGGCGAAAATTTTTAATTCTGTATTTGGAGGTTTTGAGAATAATAATTTAGTTTTTTGGAGTTAAGCATTGGTTGAGAGTCATTCAGCCAAGTTTCTATGGAGGAGAAGGCATCTTGGGTGATTTTCTGGAGATTAGAGAAATTATTGGAGGATGAGATGATAGTTAAATCATCTGCATATTGAATTAGTATGCTTTGGCGGGAGGCTTTATTTAGATCATTGATGAATATATTGAAGAGTAGTGGTCCTAAAATGGATCCTTGTGGGACACCTGTGTTGTTTGCTAGGTAATTAGATTGTTGGTTTTGCCATCTAACTGCTGTCTGTTGTTTAGGTAGGAGGAAAACCAGGTTATTACACTTTGAGAGCAACCAAGTTTCTCTAGCTGTTGCACAAGCTTAGGGTGAGATACTGTGTTGAAAGCTTTTGAGAGGTCTAGTAGGAGAACAGAAGTGGGCAGACCAGCATCAAGAGCTTTATTCACAATATCAGTAAAGGAGAGTAAAGCTGAGGTTGTACTATGGCCTGGGCGGAAGCAATGTTGAGTGGGAGATAGGAGGTTATTATTGATGAGGTGGTTGAGTAGTTTGGTCTGAATACATTTTTCCAGGATTTTTGATAGCAGGGAGAGAATGGAGATGGGCCGATAGTTTGAGACATCATGGGCATTACCTCCTTTCTGAATTGGGGTAATAATGGATTTTTTCCATAGTAGGAGGACATATGATTCAGTGATAGAGTGGTTAATAAGAATGCCGACTGGGTAAGCTATAGCCTTGGCTGCTAGCTTAAGTATTCTGGTGGTAAGTTATCAGCAGAGAGTTAGCAGGGTTTTAATTTGGTTAGTCATTTTTGAACTAGGGATGTAGGCACAGGTTGGAGTGAGAGAGGTGGATTGACTAGTGAATTATTTGTGGGGAATAGGGTTTTTGTAGAGGTAATGCTAGAAATGGGATTTGTTTTAGAGGGTGAGTCCTTGATTAGTTTTTGGATGGTGTCAATAAAGTGGTTATTGAATATTTGGGCTATCTGGAGAGGATTTTTGTCAGAAGCGGGTGATGGATTTTGAATGTTACCTGGACTCAGAAGGGAGGGTACGGATTTCCAGAATTTTTTAGGGTTAGTATTTTGGGGGGAGAATTTAGAGGAAAAGTAGGTTTTCTTATCAGTTATGATAAGTTTTTTTGCAGCATTTCTAAGTTTTTTATAGTTTAGTTAATTTTCTATGGTCCTGCATTTTTTTTTCAAATTTTCCAGGCTTTGTCTCTGGATAAGAGGGTTTGTTTGGTATGCTTTGTCAACCAGGGAGCATGGTTTGGTTTTGAGTGTTTTGTACGAAGAGGTGCTAGGGTATTTAGTGTGTTCAGGAAGATGTTGTTGAAGTATTGTACAGCATCATCCAGGGGTAGTGATTTCATTGAGGACCGGTTATGAGCTTGAAGGGTAGTTATTAATGTTTCTTGGTTAAAGTGGGCAAGGTTCCTGATTGACTTGTAGGTGTGAGGTTTGGGGATGTGTAAATGGGTTATGTGGGTGTATGCAGGTAGGTGGTCACTTAGGGTGTTGGGGAGAGTACCAGTATTGGTATAGTAGTGGGGTGGGATACTAGGATCCAGTCTAATATAGCTTCAGCCCGGGTGTTTAATGCACGTGTAGCCTCAGTGACAAGTTGAGTGAAACTGTGGAGATTAATGCTAGTGTTAGGAGCTTTGGAAGTTGTTATGCCAGTTAATGTAAATATCTCATAGAATGATAGTTTCTTGGGGGATGGTATGGTTAATCCAGTCTAGGAAGTCTTCTAAATAGGGGATGTTATGACCGGGGGGAGTATAAATGGAGACAATACAGAGTTGTTTGTTAGGGATGCCATTCAACCAAAAGTGGGGACTGGATTTGGATGTATATTTATTGTTAAGGAGTCACTATATTTTAGGGCTACACCCCCTCCTTTTTTCTGGATCCTGTCTTTGTGTATAATGTTGTAGCCTGGTGGAAGGATTTCAGAGTCTAGTATATGTGCTTTAAGCCATGTTTCAGTTATTGCTATTATGTCTGGAGAGTGGTGTCTGAAGACTGGAATTCTGTGATCTTGTTGCAAAGGCTTTGAGCATTGATAGTTACAAAGTATAAATCATGGGCTTTAGAGATGTGGGAAATTTTGGGTCAGTTCTCAGGTCCAGGGTTGGGGTGAACATTTCCACATTGGGGTAATACTATGAGGAGATGGAGTATAGTGTATGGCTGGTAATTTTTTAGTGATGGTAAGTGTGGGTAATGTAGTGTTAATTTCAGTTTAGTGGTAGTGGGGATGAGGTGTGGTTTGGCTGAGCATAGGGTGCTATGTACTAATAGTGATGGAGAGATGTTAGAGTAACTACATATGTTAGCATGTGAGTGAGTGGTAAGTGTTGTGGATTGTGTGGGTGAAATATCTATTTTAGAGTGAGTGGAGGTGGACTGAGATAATAGTAGTAGTAGAAAAGTAAGGACGAGTAAGACTGATGAAAGGTGTGGTGTGTGGTACATAGTTAGATTAGGAGGAAATGTGCGATAGTATTAAAATATTAGGAATAGGTGATGGGTAGAGTTGAATATTTGGAGAGGGGGAAGTAGGGTGGAGCAGACAGTAAGAAAGAAGGGAAGAGTATTGGTCAGGAAACTAAGGGGTGGGATTACTTCTTTTTCTTCTTTCGGCTTTTTCCCAGTTAGGGGTTGCCAGAGCAGATCACCAGTCTGCTCATGATTGGCAGTAGAGTTTTTACGGTGTTGAGTTGCCAGCCCGGTGCCCAACCTTCCATGGAAGGCACACACACGCACTCATGCCTAGGGCCAATTTCGAGTGTACAATCCACCTACAGTGTCTACTATGTCTTTGGGATGTGGGAGGAAACCAGAGCATCCAGAGGAAACCCACGTGACCACAGGGAGAACATGCAGACTCCGCACAGAAGGCACCCCAGCCGAGGATCGAACCGGAGAACCTCTTGCTGTGAGGCGACAACACTAACCGCTGCACCATCATGGCCGCCCAGGGGTGGGGGTGGGATTACAGGAAGTATAAATATAGAGGAAGTGGGGGGTGGGAATGTGAGTAGGGTAGGGCAGTGGAGTGAGCCCGGAGTGAAGCGGAGGGCGAATGGTGTGGGTTGTGCCGGCTTACAAGATGGTGAAAGAAAAAAAACAATCACCATGAGCAGAAGGCCAAGGTAGGAGGAAACAGTGTATTTGGATGTTAAAAAAACACAGTAAAAGATTTTAAAGATCCAATTTATAAAAGTATCTTAGCTCACTGTACTATAACAGGATGAGGGATGGTTTTAAGCACTGGGGAGGCGTATAGTGGGGTAAGACTCTTTTAAAAGTAGGCAGACCAACAAATATGTAGGAAATTAAAGGGGGGTGGGGAATGGCCCTTTCAGAGGTTCTATAGCGATGTGTTCCCTGAAAAGTTACAAGAATAGCAGAAGGTAGTATAGCTGTATTACAAAGCTATGACATACAGTTACTAGATCTTGAGTGGACAGGTCTCTTTTGATTCCTGTTTGAAAATTTTGGGCCGTACGCTCTTAATGGTGGTTAAATGGTCAGGTAGTTTGGGAAAAAGCTAAAATGGGATGTAAATAGAGAGATATCAGGCAATGGAAGACATGAGAGGTAGAAGCAGCACGTATATCTAATTACAGACTTATCAAACCCAATTGCATTTCAAACTGTATGACTATTACAGATTCAGCAAACACAAATTGCAATTTCCTCATACAGTACTGCTTTCAGAGCATCATAATCAAAATGCATTAAAGTGTTTTATGTATAGAGCAGTAGGTAAGATCACAAATAACAGCACAAATTGATTGAAGATAGAATATGCAATAGATATTAGCAAGAATGTATTGCTTACAGGTCGATGCAAAAGAGTAGCATAAAATAAAACATTCCAGCTTAGCAGCTGTACTACAGATATGTATTAGAACTGTATGGCATTTGAATATCAAACTGATTTTTACAGATGTTTATGTTACAAATGTATTAGAACTGTATGGCATTTGAAAATCAAAATGTATTTGTAAAGTTGCTAGTGTTAAAAAATGTATCAATAGTGGGTCCTGCTGGACAGAGAAGAAATAAACATGTCAGACTGTGTATATATTAACAAAGGACATTGGAAGAGAAGGGGTTAAACAGCTAGCCTACATCTTACTTTAAGAAAAATACTGTTAATTGGACCACCTGTTGGGCCATGGAAGTGCTTGTCTCACAGCTCTGAATAGGACCGAAGATGGCATGCTTTGTTCATTAGCTCAGTAAAAAGAGAGGAAGCCCCTGGCACTGGCATAAACATTTGCAAAACTTTAGATATGCATCTTATCACATCTCTGCTAACATCCTGTCTCAAGCTTTAAAGGGGAATAGTGTGAGAACCTGAAGTCAGGTGACCAGATGAGGTCATTCTGCCAGCCATCTTGGACATTTTAGATATTACAAAGAGGAATCTCTCAGTATTAAGTATTCTGTCTTTGGCCTGACAACAAGAAGGACCATTCACCACATCATCTGCCTTGCCCTATTAAGTTAGTAGGGAATAGTAATTCTCCTAGATTCAGTCAGGAAAATATAGTGACGTTTAGTTTAGATATTGTTTTTGTTTTTGTTTATTTGTCTGTCTGTCCATCAATGTTGAAATATTTCCTGTGATTTGAACTCTGTGGTGTACTGTAAATATATATTCAGTATTTTCACATTATTTTATTTATTAAATATTTTTAAAACAACTTTTATTGTGGCTGTTCCTTATAGAAAGTGTTTAACCTTTGAGAGTGCGTTTGTTTGGTGACACTTTGTGGGCCACTCCCGAACGTCCAGATATCTTGTTCAGCTACTGCCATTTGTATTAGTATTAATATTACACAGTATAATTGTACACCCTTTGTTAAGGGCCTCAGAGTAGCTGATTGTGGAGTATCTGGTGGCAGTGATAACTACCTTATACTCTGGGCAGAAGGAGGCACAGCAGGTAGGTCTGTGCCAACCTTTCCCAGGTGTGTGTGTGTGTGTGTGTGTGTGTGTGTGTGTGTGAAAAATCAAATCTCACAGTGTGTGTGTGTGTGTGTGTGTGTGTGTGTGTGTGTGTGTGTGTGTGTGTGTGTGTGAAAAATCAAATCTCACAGTGTGTGTGTGTGTGTGTGTGTGTGTGTGTGTGCAGGGCATAAAGCACTGGTTTCACAGAGAAGATGCTGGAGGACTTAGCTTGGACACTCAGTTGAGGACTTAACCCTGTAACTGTGTTACTGGGGAGCTTTACTAGGGCCCTGGAGGGAGACAGATATAAAGAAATTTAGACCCCAGGCTGACTGCGTTCCCTGTGTGCTTTTAAGGAAAATTTTACTTGGTGCAGGGAGCTGCATCTAGAAATACTGTGTGTATCTATTTCTCTGAAAGTGAACGTTCCCCACAGGTGTCAGTGGCGAGGACTGATACTCCTTGATCACTGGCCCAGAGAGGGGACATCACACCCTTATCAACTACTGTGCACTGTGTTACAGAATTCTGAAAATGTTTCCTTTGTCTGTTATTAACTATTATCTGCAGTGAACAATGCAGTATATTGCAGAATTCTGAATGTATTTGCCATTCTTTTATTCTTTATTAATTTCTGTACTGAGCAATGCACTGTGACAAAGTTCTGAAAGCATTTACTGTGTTCCTTATTATCTACTGTTCAGACTGAGTAGTGCACTATGTTACAGAATTCTGAATGCATTTACTATATTTCCCTTATTAGCTAGTGTCCTGTGCACACTAACAGTAATGGCTCATTCATGCATTGCTTTCCTCTCTATTCAGCATGCACATGTAAAATCTTACTGTTAATCTGTCTGTTGCATTATCTATAATTACTTCTGAGTCACCACTGCAAATGAGACATTATGCTTTGGCTTGTTTACCTAGTAACCAGACTGTAAACACACAAAGTAAATATTCTTGGACTGTTGCTATGAACATCTGCATTTTTAAATTTAAATCTATGAAATGTTTAAGAAACTAAAATTCCTGTTTTCTTAAATTGATCTTATAAATCTGTATACCAACACTTTTTTTCATGCATGACAAACATTTTTTTCAGAGGAACCTACTTTTGTATATTTCTTGCAAATTAAATACCCTGCTTTTTTTAGGAATCCTGTTTCCATAGGGTATCATTTCACCTTCAAACTGGGTAAGGGTTTGCTCACCACCAATTTATAAAGAGCACATTTTTAAATGTACAGAGGGCATAATGTATACACCAGAGTTTTATAAGATCAATGTATGACTTTTTTGGATGTTTTGATATAAAATCTATGTGACTATCAGTGTGAGGCATACTCCCCTTATCGCTCAAGGATGCATGTTTATTCGAGCACTGGTTAACTAAAGAGTAATAAAGAGCATTTAAATATCCAACAGTCACATATCCATGGCTGTAGATAATTTTACACCACATGGAATATATTATTACACATGCCTTTCCGTTAAGTGCTGCTTTATATAATGTAATCTGAAGTCATTACAGAATTCTTAGATGCATTATGGCAAAAACACACTTGGTACCTGCCATCTAACAGAGTAAATCATAATAACCCTCTTAACAGTCTTTTTTCTATAGTATGTTAACAAGAGTACTAAAGCTGTAGATTTTTGAGTCCCCTGTATCATCCTATTTTTTTTCAATCACTGCACTTAAGGAATGCAGATTTCAAGTCCTTCCTTTCTGAGCTCAGACATGTCGATTGCCACATCCAGACAGTCATGAAAAGCACCTTATGTACAGAATTTAAATATTGTATTGACAGGGGAACATAAATATTCTGCATCTTCTTAGTGAAACAAAAAATATAAAAAAGATGTAAGAACCCTTCTGATCTCACACAAAACCATTAAGTTCTTATGGTCGCTTTATTTTGTGTTCTAGATTAGACACCTTCAAGGATCACATATTCCTTTGTGTTGAATATGAATTGCTTGTAATATCCTTGTACCTTATCAAACATGCCACAGCAGTACCCTGGGTGTATGACACCAGCAAGAACACCCACAGAACACTTCTTATGAATTATACAGTGTAACAATGGATATGTAACAAATGATAACAGGGTAGCTAGCAGACATACTGGTCAAACTCTTAGTACAAGAAATCTGGACAAAGCCAAAAATAATGGGGGGGGGTAAAGGCCAAAAAGTAGGGACAATTTTTAAATATTGCTCCTATAAGCTTTGAAAGTTGATAGAATAAGAGGTTTTGTAATATCATAAACCTTTTGAAGGATATGAAGTCTGAAATGTAAATGTCTGTCACTGTGACTTCAGTCCTCAGTGATTTGCCAGGAAATCACCAATTTTATGAGGAACTGACCAAAAATATGATGCAAAAATCTGGACATTCTGTGAAAACCTGGACAGTTGAGAGGTATATCGGTAGGTTCCATCTACCATAAAAGCCAAATACCAGTGATAAATGCATCCCATCTGTCCCCTTTTAAATCTGATTCAGAGTGTATTAAAACTTCAGGATGATTAGAAAAACTGAAATTCTGTTTATAAAGAAAACAAAAGTGTTTAGAGCAGGTTTAGTTTATAGAGTCCAGTTTTAAAGACCCCCTTCTGCATTAACAATATGGTGACAGCAGATTACAGCTGGCATGTATCACTCTAGGTTAGGCAAGTTTCCTCTAACCTCCATTGTATGCCAGGTAGAAGCAAACGCTCTCATACTGCCCATTTCCTTTCCTTACACTCTCATCAGTAGTTGATATTAACAAAATCATCGCCAGCAGTATAAATGGCACCGAGGCTAAATAAGATCAACAAGAGATTTAACAGTAGGGAAAACCTCTACTTACCGAGAGGTAACAATAAAACTAACCAAAAACAATTCTGGTCTACCAAAATGCAAGACCAAAGCATCCACTTAATTTACAACAGAGCAAATTAAATGATGCATAATTTAATAAAAAACAAATTCCTGTTTCTTATACTTTACTTAATTGCACATAGTTTGATCACAGGATCGATAGCTGTATGGACATATGAAGTAGCAGCAATGCTAAGTAAAAGCACAATTATTCAAAACTGCATCACATTAGTCCTAAAACTGGTCCTGACAATACACGAAAAGGCATTATAATGAAAATGCCTTGCCTAATCAGAATGCGAGGTTTCTCTAATAGTCTTCAACAACATAAAGCATATTCCTAACAAAAACAGCTCGCCCCTTTTTATTTCTAGTTGGTTCAAAACTATGTGGGCTGGAGATAATAACTCCAACCCTCACGTCATGATCACAGATGGTGAACAAATGCCTCCAAGACCTCAAACAACCCTTATGTAAATATCTGGAACAACTCATGCTCACTGAAAATGTAACCCCTCATAATAAAAGATCCATCAAATGTACAAATCAAATAAACAATCTTTGTTTATTTATTGGGGTACAGAAGTGATCTTCATGTACCTTTTTTACACTCAGCCTGCGAGCAGTGTCTGGTGAAGTGACTTCATCAGGATCACAGTTAGCTAATGAAGGCTAAGGGAATGAAACGTTGCACTATTAGACCACAGGAAACAGCTGATTAACAGCTCCTTAATCCTCTAAGCCAACTGCCAGATGTTGTAGTTATATCTTTTGGCTTTTCCCAGTTAGGGGTCGCCACAGCGAAACTCCGGTCCGCTAATGATTGGCAGTAGATTTTTACATACCGGGTTGCTAGCCCTGATGCACAACCTTCAACGAAGGTACGCCCATTCACGCATGTCTCCACACAGAAGACACTTTAGCTGAGAATCGAACAGGACAACGTCTTACTGTGAGGCGACAATGCTACCGCAGCACCGCCACCGCAGTACCTAAGCCAACTGCCAGATATACTATTGAAATTCACAAAGCCTTTACAACAAACAGCATACTCAGAAATTTCAGTTTAACATAACAACCTAAACTTTCTGAGAATTTCAGAAACATTGTTAAAATAAAATACTTGTCCATTCTCATTTTATATTCACAACTTCTATCTCCACTGAAACAGAGCAGAAGTAAAATTAGAGGTGATGTAATGCTATTAATTAAAAGCACTGCAAATTCAAAGTGTTACTAACTGGACAAAATTTAAAACAAAACTCTTTAAAACTGGTTTATCAGTCCAACTGAAAATAAGCAACATAATTAAACTCAGTATTGCTATAGAATACATATCTTTCCCCCATCCTTCTAATATTCCTGTAATGGAAGAAGCTACTAGAAATGTCCTGGACCTAGCCCCCGAACCCTGAATTATAACAATAGGAGATGTCAGTTTAGACAAATCAGGACCCAGACAAAATAAAACACTTGGGTATACATCTCTCTGAATGGTCTTATTCAACTAAAAGATATTTCTACATGACCATGTTTCCATCAGATGTTGCTGCTCATTAATTTTCCAAACAAATTTATAAACATAGGAGCCCTTCCTAATACAGTCAGTAACTACTACCTTATCACTACCACCATCTCCTTTTAAGCTCCAGAAAGTAGCATTAATTAATTCCGTAATTTATGTATTTATTTGCATTTGTTTGTTGGTATATTATCCTGCTGGGCACACGGATCCTTTTCAGTGGTGGCAATGGGAGAAAAGCTCCACACAAAATTACATAAGTTAAGTTTACAAATGGTTACAGTAAGAGAGAAGAATACAAGTCATATAACAAATTTGCTAATGATTATCAGGTAATGGTTAGAGGACAAAAAGTGCACATTTCAGAGACAAGTAGGTATCTTAACTATTAAACCATAAGCGAAAAGGAATAAGATGTTGAACATCAGCAGTAACTAAGTTGCACTATTACAGTGCAGAAATACCTTATTTCCATTGTTCGTGCTACAGACATGACTAAAGGCCTGAACTATTCAACAACAAGAGAAGAGAGAAGAGAGTAAGATATGTATGAACAATCAACAGCAAATAAGTAGAGGTACTGCAGTACTGGAACATTTACATTGGCTTCTAGGTTTAGGCTTATACGCAGCATTCAGAGAGAAGTGAGTTGGCTGTTAAAGGTGGGGTAAATGAAATGCTAAGAGTAGTTTGTGAAGAACAGTATAATGGCAGTAAGTAACTACAGATATGCTGAGCTGACAGAAGAGCGTAGTCATTCTAGTGGTACAGACTGATAAAGCTCTGACTATGGCCCAGGCGATAGGGGTTTGATTAGCGGCTTGGTTGACCAGTGGAGCAGCAGAGAGGTATAGGAGTACTCATCTTGGGGGAGGGTATTAATTGACTATGCTCCCTAAGGGGAAGTGTGGTCCAAAGTGGGGCTGTTGCCTTCAGATATGTGTGTTGACAAACACAGGGTAGGGAGGTGGTGAAGGTGGGTAGGTCATAAATAAAACCCCAAGGCTAGAAGATAGACAGTGGACCCTCCAGGATGGTCTTAGGTTCCTTGCTGGTCCAGTGGAATTTTGTGTATTGGAGAAGGGAGTGAATTGGAGTTCCTGTACACCAAACATAGGATGTAGAGCACTCGGATGTCAGGAGGGGTAAAAATGATAGAAGAGCATAGTGAAGTAGGTTGGATGAGGTATGTGATAAAGAAAGTATAAGAAAGTGGGGAAGTGAGAAGGTATGGGATGGATGGTTAGAGAGGATTTGTAGGTTAAAGGGGAAAGATAAAGGATTTCTACAATAATTATTTTGTGTGGGTGGATATTTTAAGCAAGAGGTGAATGAGAAAATGAGGATTAAGGAATTGAGGTATTACCCAGGTGAAAGGAATGTGGCATAAAAATGACCATGTTCCCATCAGATGTTGTTTTAAAGGTTATGGATTGTTGTAGGATGAATGGGATAGTGGGATGGAGTTCCACATTTTGGATACATAGGAGCAGAGGGAGCGACCCATAGAGTTATTAGTGTTTGCGACTAGTAGAAGGTGTTTGCCCGTGGAGCGAAACGTTCTGTTGGTAGCGTAGTGATGATTTAAGTTACTATTTCTAGGGCACTGATTTGATTTGGAAATTAGGTTGTTTGGTATAACTAAACTGAGAGAAGGTGAGAGTATATTTCAGTTCAGTCCACTGAGGTTGCTTTAGAGCTAAGTAGTGGTGCATTTTGTATGGGATATTAGCAGCAAATTTTGATACTTTATTGTAACATTGCTCAAGTAGGTGCAATTGTGTGCCATACAGATTTATAAAAGGGAGTGCCATATAGAAGTGTTAGGAAGATGTAGGTTGGGGTAATGGTTTTACTAGTGTCATCTTAATCTTATAGGGGGCACCAAGTTTTTGAAGGGTGTTTTCACTGCTAGTTTTAGGTGAAAGTCAAATGTCGTATGTTCATCAATTGTGGTCCCTAGAAGTTGTTGTGTGGGTTAATAGTTGAATTTAATTTAGTTTAATTTTGATACAGTTATGAGCATGTTGAGTTGGTTCAAGGGATAACGGAGAATTAGGGGCTTCCAGAATGATTACTTATAGAGGGAGAGAGTTGGTCGAGTGAACTGACCTAGGTGAATAATTTGACTGAAGATCAGAATAATTTATGGTTGAAATGATTAGAGGTTTGCATAAAAAATATTTTGTCTAATATAATTTTGCTTTTAGATGAGTTTCTCAATTGTTTATATTTAGGTTAGCTTCAGTTTTGTTCTATTTCCAGTTGTACGAAGGCCTGTCCATTTAATTCATTAATTGTTTAGTTTGTTAGCCATGACACTGGATTACATTTTACTCATTTAGTTTTGAAAAGGGCCAGTATGTTTAGAATGTTTAGAGAAATGGGGTTTAATGATATTGCTGCGTCATGTGGGAGGGTGTGTAAAGAACCCCAGCTGACAGATTTTAGGTTGAAGATTAGAGTGCAAATTTGGAAGGTGGATAGGTTACATACATGATTGTATCAGTGGAACTTATGGGTAGTGATATCCTCTTTGTAAGCAAAAGTGGGGAGGATGTAGTCCTGGACTGTTTTGGCCAAGCACACATTCCAAACTGTGAATGAGTTGGTAACACAAAAGTGGGCAGATTTTCAATGTTACAAGAATTTGCAGTGTACATGTACTGCTTTTCTCTTCTATCTTCTTAGAACAACAAGGATAAAGACTAAAATAAGAATTTTTAAAGCAGAATAATTATGTAACCTTGTGGAGGCAGGAGAATAGAAGTGGTTAGAGTCTGGTCATTTTTTCACTATATTCAACCAGGTTTTGGGGTATGAAGAATTTAGAGAAAAAACAGAAAAGTCATACAATTGGACAGGTTGACTAGGCAGGTTTTATGGCATTTGCACATACCACTTTTGTGTACAGATACTTCATTTCCCAGTTCAGTTCTAGTACTTCACTCATTAATTTGAATTGTGCATGGCAGATTTCATTCGAATGCTTGTTTGGGGAGATTTCATTATTAAATACAGGCTTTCACATATTTATTGATGCATAAGAGCTATTAAAGAATGCTGACTATGTTAATTTATTGACTGAGATTTTATTTTAATCATATTAAGCAATCATTGTGGGTTATTGCTGTAATGCAAAAGTTGTGTAGTGTCACTCATTTGCTTAGAAGCACATTTATGTATATACAAACACATACATGTACATGTGTACACATGCAAACCTATAGACAAACCCAGTCTGCAGAAATGATGAAAAGAAGTAGTCCTGATGAGGTCTTAGACTTAATGTGCAGTCCTTTTAATGGGTTGCGCTGTATTTAGTTCATACTTGCCTATGCCATTCGCCTGATTTTAGAAAGGTGAGCAGATTACACACATGACTGAGCACAAACAGTCACAATTGTTGCAGACATGAGTTGTTCACACAGTACATGATGTGGAGTTGCCTCCAACCATTCGGAGGTGTTGGATAGTGTAAAAATACTCGTTGTTTTTGCTGTTGCAGAAATTGTTACTAAAAGATTAATTCTTTACTGTGAAGCTTTACATATAGTTTACAAAATTTGGTTTGCTTGTATGTGCCAGTGCTTGTCTTGGAATGTTTAATTGTCCATTAAGCTGTCTGATTCTGGGGAGTGTTATTTATATATATAATTTATGTGCGTGTGTGTGTGTGTGTGTGTGTGTGTAGTGTATACATATATATATATATATATATATATATATATATATATGGGTCTACTTCTAAATTTCAAACTTTCACAGTTTGAGTTGCCTATGGTTGAGACCATAACATTGAAGTTGTGAAAGTTTGAGCCATTTAAATGGAGATTGCAGTACACTGTGGAACGATATATTTACTGTTTTCCTCACTGTAGTGTGATCTCAGAGTTGGTATAGTTAATTAGCAGGGCCTGCAGAGGGGCTTGCCCCCCAGCAAAAACATAAAAAAAAAATTTATTTTATTTTTTTTTTATTTCAATTTTGAACTTTCACAAGTTTGATCTTATGGTCTCGACCACAAGCAAGTCGAACTTGAGAAAGTTCAAAATTTAGAAGTAGACCCACACACACACACACACATATATATATATATATATATATATATATATATATATATGTGTGTGTGTGTGTGTGTGTGTATATATATATATATATATATATATATATATATATATATATATACATAGATATATATGTATGCATATAGGTATTATGCAATTTTGGTAACACAGAGAAGTTGTATTTTTGATGTATTGACAACTCAGTAAAAGTATTTCACTTCAGTACTGTACTGAGTATACTGAGATCAAATTCAAAACAGCGTCTGCACTTGAAATCGGGTATAATGTAAAATGTCAAACTGTGGCAGTAAAGTCATATGTACTAAAGTCTCTCGTGCTTACGTGTGAAAGCCTGTATCTCAGTTCCCCTTTCATGTTTTGTTATGGAACTTTTAGTAGTAATAACAGGATGATCAGCCCTAAAATACACACAACCCCCTGTTCTACCATTAGGAGTTTCAGTGCAGCTCAGTATTAAATAGGGAGCAACCACATTACCTGGATGAAAGCACAACATTGTAGCCATGGTATTTTACAAATGAAACATATTTCTGTGATGAAATTATAGGATTTTGTACTTCAAACATAATGAAAACTTAATACACATACATTCTGGCCATTAGTTTTGATGGCCTTTTCATTAAAGTCAAATAATCCAGGTTTGGTTTCAGATTATGACAAAAACATCTGGAATGGCTGGTTTGCTAGCTGGATACAAGAGCTCATATGCCAGTTCCCCTAATGGTAGCTCACAATAAAAATTAATAGAATTCTAGTAAGATACTTTGGTATAAATCAGTCAGGAATGTAATCCTATCCCCAAGGTTTTCACTGCATGTCAGTTCTGACTTACATGTCAGCATTGTGCCCTTGTCAGTATATCTAGACCTCCCCCATATGCAGTAACAGAAATGTTGCAGTGGATGGTGAAATATAATATATTTTTACCTCTGGACTAATGAAGATTCAGAAAACATATATTCTGGACATTAGTTTCACATAGCCTCCAGCTGGAAAGTGAATATAGTACCACAAACGGAGAACAAAACACGGAGTACAAATACACCAAAACAGAACTCCGAACCAGCAGCTACTCCACAGAATCGTTTATTAGAACAAGATTTAGCGCTTTCATATGAATGTAACCAAAACTTCTTCAGAATCTAAATAACCCATAAAAACAGCTCCTTAATATACTAAATTAAAATCACATGACCTCAAATATTTCTCTCACCTTATTAACAAATTTCCTAACACAAATTTTAAGCCATACTTCACCTATTAAATTCTACTTTAAAAATACTCTAAGAAAAACATTTTTAAACTTGTTTTGTTATTAACAAAACCCCTGTAACATGCCACTAATCCACTATTGCCTAAAATATTGATTCACTTTTACAATAAAACAATGCTTTCTTTACATTTAAATATATTTTGAACTTAAATTCCTATCCTTTGGAAAGGTGCTCCCAATATTTACACATAATATGACATAAGCTTTAGTACACTTATTATAGAGCTAGATTCATTTAAACCTGGGGGTGATGTAGCATTTAACTTCAACTGCCAATACAGGTCCCTACGTTCAACTATATCCCTTCAGGGTCCCCCCAATAAATTCTTAGGTATTGCTTCTATACCAAAAAATAAAAAAAAAACATGGCCTGGATACATTTCCACATCTTTGTATGAAACATTAGTGTTTCTTTTCTGTTTTATGTCATATGTGTGTTCTTAAATTCTTTCCTTAAAGGTGTGAATAGTCTTTCCAACATAAAAACAAGGACATTTCTTACATATAGCTAAATAAATCAAACCCTCAGTTCTGCATGTGCAATGGGAATTTGTTTTAACATAAATGTTAATATTCACTTAATTCTTTTCTAAAATATGCGAACACATCCCACATTTAAAATTACCCTTAGGTTTCTTATTTATCAACATTTCTAATCTATCATTCCCTTCTAAGAGGTTTTTAATATACCTAGCTCTCCTTGTAACAAAATTCGGTCTATCTCCTATAACTTGGTATATCCCCTCAAAGGCATTGAAAAAAGGCCAATTTTGTTTAATAATGTCCTGAATTTGTGAATACTCTTGTGTATAACTAGTGATAAATGAACACATATGCTGATCAGTTCTTTCACTTAAAACCTCTCTCTGTTCTTCTTGTGCATATAAAATTGATTAAATATTTCCTATATTTCTCCTTGTTTCTATTTCCAAATATATAGTATTTATTAATTCTAAAGGATAATCCCTGATTCAAAACATATCTTTTAATTTATTTTTTTCTTCATAAAATAACGTGTCATCTGTTACTATTCGAGCTAGTCTGGTGTACTGTCCTTTTATAATACAATTCTTTTGATGTAATGGATGACAACTGTTAAAATGTAACATACTGTTGGAGTACACCTCTTTCCTATAAGTAGTACGTTCTATTCGTTCTTTTTTTATCTTTGTAAACTGTGATATCTAGATAATTAATTCTATCTTTACCTTATTGTTGTGCACATTTTAAAAAAGATGTATTGGAATGTAAATATTCAACAAATTTTCTGTATCTGTTTCACTTGCCTCCCATGCAATAAAATGTCATCCAAAAACCTGGCATAAAAATTCCAGGGAGGGACATTTTCTTTGTTGAGCACGTTGAGTTTTTCCCATTGCAAGAGAACTATATTTGTGAATACAGGGGCATAATTCGCCCCCATCGCTACTCCTCTCTTCTGTTGAAAAAACGACTATCTAGATGGAAAAAATTATTTTTCAGCACCATTTCCAATAATGTGTCCAAAACATTAATCTCATTGGCACTAAAAATTTCTGCTTCATGTATAAACTCATGAAACATCTCCATACCAATGTCCTGTGAAATTACATTAAATAAATTAACTACATTGATCGTCACAACAGCTAAATTGGGACTATAATTCACTTTTCTTACTTTACCCAAAAAGTCCCAGGAATCCTTCATAATGTGTGGATATAGTGCCACCAACGGTTTCACCTTTCTATCAATATAAACCGACAAGGGATGGGTAATGGGTGTTTTACCACTAATAATAGGTCGAATAGGAGGGTCTATAAGGCACTTATACATTTTGGGAATCCCAAAAGGGGTGGGGGACCATTGGATGTTTTACTTGTAAAAATTCAAATACTTCAAATGTGATCTTCCCCTGATCCAACATGTCTTGTAGAAGCCAACATATTTTTGCATAACAAACATTAATACAATTTAAAGAGGTTTGTTCATAAAAATCTTCATCAAAACATGTGAAAACATTCTGTTCAAATAATCACATCTGGTCATAATCACAATTTGCCCCCCCCGTCCGTCCGTCCGTCCGTCCGGTTTCATTACCATTAATTGTTTGTTGTCAGTCAGTCCCTATAAAACTTTTTGTTCAGACTGTATTAGATGATGCTCCCCCCCCATGTCCTTCACATTTTTCAACAATGCTCTAAAATTAAATTTGCATATTTTCTCAAAAATCAACAGTGGTGTTGCTAAAGCAAGATTAAAAATGCTGTTCCTCTTAAATATCTCAGTAAACTGTGCCATTTCTGTCTTTGAACAATATTTTGAAGTTTAATTTACGCATATAAAGTTTTAAATCTATTAATAATGTCTCTATTTTAGCATGAGTGGTAGGTACAAATGTTTGGCTTTACTCAGCAATGCAAGCAGACACTCATCAAATACACAGTTTTTAAAATTATAAAGTTTAAAATCTCCTCCACTACTCAATAAAATATGTGGAAGATGATTTTGAACAGTACCTGTGTCTATTTCACCATTCAAGCAAGTCCCAATTGTTAGTGATAGGCTCTCCGTGGCCTGTAAGCTCCCCTAGTTTTGTTCCTGTTCCATGAATGCTGTGGTGGCTGAAAATCTCCTTGATGGTTCTGGTACATAGTTTGATTGCGATTTCGTCTTCTTTCAAACCTCCTCAGCGGGCCTTGGTCCAAAGGGTCAACCTCATCATCATGCTTGTCTTCATTAGGGACTTCTGTTTGAGGAAAATCCTCGTTTTCAATCTCCCATTCAACAACCCACCCATTTGGTCCACCCCCTAGTCTCGGATAGGCTCTCCCTTCCAAATACGTTGATCACATTCAAGTTTTTGTTCTTCCTTTTTTGAATGTCACTAATGGTAAAATTAATACTCTCAAAGATATTGTTATAAACTTGTTTCTGCACCACAAATAAAGTGTCATCCCTAATCTTGGCATCAAGTACAGCAGCTTCCTGAATGTACCCTTCAATTTTAATTTGATTATGTTTTCTCAAAATCTTCATCATTTCTACCCCTTGCTTGTTGTATAAGTCAGTCAGTTCTAAATGTAGAGGTGAGCCTGCCTCCAAACCATTAGGGTACTTCCATGTATGAAGCCCCTTTTTCACTCTTTCTGTGCTGAGCACCTTTCCAAAGGACAGGAATTTAAGTTCCAAATGTTTTTAAATGGAATTTAAGAAAAGCATTTTTTATTGTAAAAATTTATATTTTAGGCAATAGTGGATTAGTGGTATGGTACAAGGGTTTTGTTAATAACAAAACAAGTTTAAAAATGTTTTTCTTAGGGTATTTTTTAAAGTGGAATTTAATAGGCAAAGTATGGCTTAAAATTTGTGTTAGGAAGTTTGTTAATAAGGTGGGAGGAATATTTGAGGTCATGTGATTTTAATTTAGTACATTAAGGAAAATCTACTGCCAATCATTAGCGGACCGGAGTTCCGCTGTGGCGACCCCTAACCAGAAAAAGCCGAAAGACGCAAACAAACAAACAAACAAACATTAAGGAGGTGTTTTTATGGGTTATTTAGATTCTGAAGAAATTTTGGGTACATTCATACGAAAGCACTAAATCTTGTTCTAAAGTGGATATAGTGCCAGACTGGAATGGCAAAAGCCTTTGAAAATTGGGTATGATAGCTGTATTTAGGTGGCAATACAGTAGAGAGTTAATTGTCCAAAACATCAGTTATCTGAACGCAGCCTTCCACAGTTTTTGGGTAGGAAAAATCATAAAGTTTGAATATGTAAACTTTATACATATTTGCTTGTGCATGTTTTTTGAGCTTGTACTACAATAACATACTGAACTGTTTTGTACTTACAGTAAATTTGTTTTATTTTTTCTTGTTTAATGTTCATCAAAAACATTTTTTAAAGTTTTTTATCTGGTTCAGTTATATTTTGATTATGTGAACAGTGCGATTATCTGAACTACCCTAGGTACCAATTAGTTCTGATAATTGACTCTCTACTGAAAGTCACTTCCACTCAGGCAGTTTACAACAAAAAATAAATAAATCGGACACTTCAAATTAGGTACTTTGGTACAAAACACATGCATATACTGTCCTAGTGACATGCTCACCTTCCAAGATTGTACAGCACTTTTACTGTAAAGTCATTCTGTAGCTATAATGGCCACTTTATTCTTTTGAGAGATATCCCCCCCATGTTAGGCCATATCAGTAATTCTTCAGAAGTGGTCCTGTAACTGTCTTTTTCTTTCATAAACTGCCTGCCCTCAAAAGTGATAGCTATATTCTGTACTTACTGTCTTCCCACTGAGACATAACACGTTTCATCTTACTGCAGTTAAATACATACTCCCTCCCAGCAAACCGTATTATTTTTATTGAACAGTGATTCTGCCTTCACGTACAGCATACCTCTTAACCCCTACACCCCCCAAATAGCCACATTACTTGCATACAGTCAATTTTTTTGTTAAGAAAGTGAAATAGTGACCAAAATAATTTTTTCAATATGTTACTCATGTACACTTATGCATGTCACCCTTCCTCCAAGATAGGCAAATCAGTGATTGTTTTGTGCAGATCATGTGTGCTTTCTGTTTTCATACATAGCCTCTGTGCATAAAAAAATAAATTCTGATGTGTGATTGCGCAGACAGCAGTGTATGTTCCTGTGCCTTTCACTATTAGGCTAGCCAGTTTACATAGATACTCTTTGTTCTTACACATACCCCCAGAAGACTACCACCTGCTGTGAGCCTGTGTGATGTTAGGTAGTAATAAAAGAGACAGAAAAAATAAGCACAGTAATGAATTTCATCTTGCAGCTCATAAACGCTAAACAATATTTCCCTTCTGTCCCCTCAAGAAACCACAACAATGATCACTTTATTGAGATCGCCCTGTACATTGCTTTCATCCACAGACTGACCCCCCCCCCCCCCAAAAAAAAAAAAAAGACGGCCACTTCTGGTTATCATCTATGATGTGCAATTAGCAGAAGTCGTGAAAAATAAAATCTGCCACAGTAATGTACTTTGGGCACTCTACCTTCCATACAGATTATGATAAAAGTAACTAAAATAAATATAGTAAATAGGAAGGCATTGTGCTATGGCCAATGTGTGCAGTTCCCACACTGCCTACAGATATACCGATTAAATTCCAGTATGTAAGAAAAGTCAGATAACTGCTAGAGAAAAACATCCCTGATTGGAGGTCCCCTTCTCTTGGTAGTCCCTCATCATGTGACTAGAGTGTGCCAGAAAAGCTATGACATCAGCTGATGAGAAGAACTAGTCACATGTGCAGCTAACCATGTCCTTTTATTATATTCCTTGGGGTAGCTGTGAGAAGTCCTAATAATAAGTAGCATGTCATCACACTTCTGGGTTAGATTTCCCATTGATTTAATAGGGAGCTATGGGGTAAGTATTTGGCTAGTATAGCTACTGTAGTTGCCAAACAATTATCTCACTGATGAAATGACTTTTTTATTATAAAATCACTTGCATACCAATTTTAAAATAAAAAAAATAAGGATCTGATTTTGTCCTTTTCATTCTTCTTTAGAAGAGTTTAGAAGAGGTTTTTTAAGATAGTTATTACTCACAGTTTACTTTGAGGAGGAATGAAAATGGGCAACACAGATGCGTAGTTATGGTGCGTACATAACTTTAATTTAACCCCCCACATCCGAGTATATGGCACCCATGCTGGCTGTACATTACTATGGTGTCGAGTGTTCTCATACCAACAGGTGTTATAGCAGCAATTTTCCACATTTACTTAAATCTGAAAAAAGAAAAAGGAAAAAAAAGAGAGAAGTTCAAAACCAGTAAAAGTTGCCTCACAGTTAGAAAAAAAAAAAAAATATATATATATATATATGTATATATATATATATATATATATATATATATATATATATATATGTGTGTGTGTGTGTGTGTGTGTGTGTAGATATATATATATATATATATATATATATATATAGATTCACTTTATAAGCTTGAGATAACGAAATATCGAATTTCAGTATCTTGAGACTGTAAAGTCGAAAACTCAGAAAACTGGGAGAAGAAAAGATCAAGGCTTACAACACTGAAGTCCCAACATATCAAAAACCGAGGCGTGTGTATATCATTATTAATTGTATGAGCTCAAAACAGTTCCCGTCACCTTGCGAACTCCACCGTCATCACCATCAAAGAAATATTGCACCATCTTTTAGCCGTGACACTTGTCAGCCATTTCAGTTATATACAGACACTGCTGTAGTGCACAACAATGGAAATATCACTCACACAGATACATATATACAGCCATCACATTTTCAGAACTCGGGAACTAGCTCTCAGGAAATCCACTGTGTCATACGATCCTTTGTTGTGCAGAATGCGCCCAAATTGTGCATGTCTTCGGATCACCTGGCTTTTTTTAGGAGAAGGTGGGCACCCACCAGCCATCCGGACCCTTATTCTTCCACCCAATCTTGTTCCCTGGCTAGAGTTGACATTAGGATGGACAAATCCATAGCTCTGGCTCCCAATAAATATTTTAGTCTACGATGGTAGGCCTCCATGAAGTTCTGCGTTCCGGGTAGAAAGAGGGCATTCAGCTCAAACACATTCCAGAATTGTATAGGAAAGAGAGGAGGGAATCTGCAATATGCCATGGTATGTGTACTGAATTTCCTGAGTTTGCCGAGAATGTATCAGTGTGAGAAGTACTTATCAACTCATGTCCTTCTGCAGGGAAGGACTCTCGCAGCAGTGTAAATGCCGATAACACCTCCTCCTCAGGAAGAAAAGCCAAGGCCACTAGACACTTAACTGATAACTGGAACTCATAGTTAGTATTCTACAGAGAGGCCAACCCCAACTGTTGTACTTTATGCCAGATATTCTAGCCAAAGTGGAACTTGCAGCCCTTAGCCATAACACTGTTTAACTTAATACTCTTAATAGCTGCTACTTCTAAATCTGAAAGCACATAATGGAGAGAGATCTCAAAGCCATGTTCTGCAAGGAGCTGAAACACACAATGCCACATATAATTATATGCCTTCAGTGATTGTTTGCTCATCAAACTAAACAACAGTG
Organism: Protopterus annectens; assembly: GCF_019279795.1. NCBI lineage: Eukaryota > Metazoa > Chordata > Ceratodontiformes > Protopteridae > Protopterus > Protopterus annectens. The sequence goes on from NC_056741.1 coordinate 1,842,729,268, forward strand.
GGACAGATTTGCTGTAGGCAGCATATTTGACAAGTCCATGTATACTATAAAGTTGACGGCAGATTATGCCCATATAGAAGAACGTACCATCCATCAACCAAATGGTAGCATTGCTGAAATCATACAGGTTATTTACGGTGATGAGGACAATTACTGTATTGTGTGTACTGGCATCCACAATCCTTTTCTCAATAAATACCTTAATTTTCATGGGGAATTGATGCACATCTATATCCTGTAACTGCATGGTGGGGTTACTAGTATGTTAGTTGTCTTTCTGCCTCACCCTCCAAACTTGCTGTAGCAGTGCTTTTCAGAAAGGTAGGTTAGGTATTATGTCTATGGCCATGGAAACTAGTGTATCATCAACCAGCAGACATGGAGTATCCCTTGACACTTCAGCTCTATGTCTTAGTTCTGAGCATACCTTATATCTAGCAACCTCGGTAGGATCGCCGGCATGATTATGCTGCACACTTTTAATGAATTCTTCTCCAGTTGTACAAGTTACTGTGACTTCCCTACCTTTACACTGTTGGGTAGATCTCTACTTGCAGCACTAGTAATTCTTGTTTTTTAGGGCTCTTTCCAGGTTCATTACATATCCCTGTAGTAGCAGCATGGGTTTTCCTTTCTGTGATATGCTTGTTTCATATGTCGCGCCTGAACGTCCTGGTGCAGGATATTCTACATCAGCCATGCTGCCTGGAGTGCTTCATAGAGCGAGCTACTGCTGATACAGCCTACATTTAAAGGAGTGCTTCGGGAGGTGTGTAATTCAATTATATGTGCTACGATTAACTGAAGTTTTGATTTTCTGAGTTCTCGACTTTATAGTCTGGAGATACTGAAATTCGATATTTCGGTATCTTGAGCTTGTAAAGCGAATCTGCACATATATATATATATATATATAATTTTTTTGAATGAAATTCACCAAGCAATACAAATTTTTTTTTTTTTCATTTTTACCTCAGAAATCCCATTTTTTTTTCAGAAAATAACACTTGATTCTGAAATAAAACAATTCTTCCCCAAATATCAGTTTGTGTCCATCAAACATAAGCATGAACAAGTCACTAAATTAGACATTACTTCTGGGTCACCCTTTAAAAAGGACTGTGTGTCCAGTGGACGTACCCGGTTAACAAATGGGATTATTATTATTATTATTATTAATTTATTTATTTATTTATTTATTTCTTTCTTACTAAAGTAAGAGTTGGGGCATAGGAAGTGTTTCTGCTTTGTAGCCACGTTCATTTCCCAATGTGGATGAAAGCAGTTACACATGCTGTTTCCCCACTGTAACTCCCTCTGACCTGTCTAATTCAGCAGGGCCCTGTCCTGCATGAGAGGCATGGAGTATAGCTCTTAACTTCTTTGCTGAAGAATCTGAGAGAGAGCCAAAAGTAATGGTGAGTGACCCCAAATTGGAGACAATTTGTAAATGTTATTCAAGTTCACTGAAAAAAGTTAATAGTTTATGTTTTACAACATGCATTTTCTGAACAATAATAAGTAAGAAATGCTACTGAATTAGTGATTGACTATAATTCTCAGTGATTTACTAGGAAAAAAAATACAAGGAAAAGGGCTAAAATCTGAGGCAAAATCATGGATCGTTTAGATGCATGGCTTGCAGTCATCTACCTCACCCCTGCCCCACCACCACTCCTGCCAAACGTATGGTCCTTTCTTTTTTTTCCTCAGCTGTACTTCACTGCTTCAGTTTGTACAAAAAAAAAAAAAAAACTACACAGAATACTGTTGAATTGACCTCCACAGGAACCACACTGCTGTATTTATTTAATTTATCTTAATGTCCCTGGCTCCTGCATATGTTTCTTTATTCCTGCCTTCTCTCACTGACATTCTCACACTTTGGTGATGCTTTGCTTCCTCTTCAATAAACTGAATCTGGTCTGGCTCACCCCCTACAAATCACATTGCACTGACAATAGCAACCATCAAACACGACAAGTTCTTTGACAGAATAATGAGAAGATGCCAAAAGCTAGAAGGGAAAAAAACAAGAATCTGACTGATTGCAGTATCTGGAAAAAAGTGTGCATTTAAATGGTTAGAGATCTTTGCTTTTTAAATAATGCTAAGTCAGGAGTTTTATGCATTCCAAAACTGAAATACATATGGGACTGGCTGCTTCTAAAGCAAATTGTTGAACTTAAAAAAACAAAGAAAAAAAAAAACAAAGTGAGTCTTGAGGTTTTAGAATGTGGGCTTGCTGCATCTGCTCCATGAGCAGCTATCTTAATTTGGCCCTGACTGTCTCCCAGCGGTGGGTGCAGTGTTGCATCAATATATGTGGGTCACCACTGAGTGTGGTTATATCACTGTATTAACATGTAGCACTGCATGCTGAAATGCATTGGTTTATGGTCATAGTTTTGCTCAGCAGTATTCTGCTGAGCATAGCATCTATTTTTCAGGGCCATCGGTAAAGTCGCATTGGTTTTTGGTGTGGTTAGCCCCATAAATGTTAGTTTTCCCTAGATACTGTATACTGTGATTCAGGTTTGTGAGTCACAAATGATACTCAGGGTCGTAATTTTCATAATACTCTTGTCCTTTGTATATGCACAAACTGTGTGGGGAAGCAGGACTTCTGTGAATCATGTAGGGCTCTGCTATGTGGCTTTTACTGTGAATTAGCCATACAAAAAAAAATAAACACTTGAGTAATACCAATGTTAGGGTTAGTGTAGAATAATAAAGCTAAGTTATAACTTAAGGGCCCTCCCAGCAAAAAATAGGACTGGAGATACAGGAGTAAGTGGGTAAAGAGATCCAGTGATTTCATCTATTCTCTCAGATAAGGATAGGATTTATAAATGGTTCAATGTGAAATAAGGTCAAATGTTATAGTCCAATATTTGATGAGGTGTGGATAAGCTTTGTGGTTTGCCTTTAGATGCTTGTGAGCTGAAGTTTTTAATTGCCATCTGTTTAAATCCTCACCAGTTGAGTAAGGATCTGTCTTTCCAGTTTAGTGTTATGTAAAGTTTGATTAACGCAGATAATGTGATTAGGGTGTGGGTTTGTATTTTTGTCAAGCCAGGCGGGGGTATGTGTAACACAGTAAATTCCAAAGATAGGGTAGTTTTCTCATAACACATCTTTTGAAGCTTAGCTCTCAAGGAAAACCAGACTTTATAGGAGAACTTGCAACTCCAAAAAATGTGGAGAAGTTCCACTCATTAAAGGTCACATTAAGAACAGTAGGGGGCAAATGATGGATAGAATTTGTTTTTCACATAGGAATGATATATGAATTATTTAGCATCATAGATTGGGTATAGCTAAATCTTTTAAAATGTATTGTTTTTGAAGTTAATAGTACTGAATGGGTGATTTGGCTGTTTGAAATTGTTGAGTTTAAGTCAGTCCAGTACTTTGAGAACAGGATTTTGTTCTGGTATTTAACTGAGTCAGTTAGTTTATATGTGTATAAGATAATATTCTTCTTTCTTAGTGAGAGGTTCCAGAGAGTTTTACAGGTATTTATGTTGTTATTGTCTAAATTAGGGTGGGGTAAGATTTTGGAGCATAGTTCTCTAACTTTTCTTAAGATGGTAGTATAGCTCTTGGGAAGTTTTAGTGAAAATCTCAGTTCCGAGCTGGGTTGATCCCGGTAGGGATAGAAATCAAGTATCCTACACTCCTTTAAAAGGGGGAAAGTATTTAAGTTTAACATTAAGTTATTAATTTTTAGATTTGGGTTAAGATGTAAAGGCTGTAGGGTACCAAACACATTGGATAAGTTCAATGAATCAACTAACTTTTGAAAGTTGAGTATATTATTCTTTAGGGAAGTGTGCAATTTGGATCTTTTGAAGCTCAGCTTATTCAGGAAGGGGAGAACTTTAGGGATGAAGTTAAGAGATTTTATATAGTTATAGTAAAGTTCTACCCAGGAAAGGAAGAAATGTACCCTCTTTAAATCTGGGGTATGGCAGTGGCCAGAGACTCAGTATTTAAAGTTTCAAAACCTCAAGAATTGTATCTGTCACTTTTAGTAACTTTTTAAAGAAAGCATTTCAGAAATATAAGACACGTTAATACCATTACATGTTGAGCTCTTAAACTCTTGACAGGCATGTTTGAAGAGTAATCATAGGAGTTTGACCTTGTCTGCAATATCTATCCTGTTGCTTACAAACAAGAGTGGGAAAAATCATTATCTTTTGCTCTGCTGATACAGATAAAGAAGACCTTGTTGTATCTGACACCTTAAAAATAAAAGCTCTCAAATGATTTTTGATGGTTGGTTAGAAAAGGTAAATAGACTTTGAAATTCTACAAAGCGCTGTTATTCCTAGGAGTGGAGAAGAGCTTGTAGATGTTGGAGTGCTTTGTTTTTCATACTGGTTAATGCAGTACTCCATCAAAGTATTTTGTTGATCCTGCCCTGAGTTTATTTCTTTCTTTGAGGAACATAGTATGCTCAGTATTTAAATTCTTATACAAATAGTCAAATGATTTATGGAGAAATTGTTTCCATTTCCTGATCTCAGTCATTAATCCAGTTTAGGATATGTAACCAAACTGATTTCAAGATAAGGTGTCTATCTATGTAGACATGATTCCTGTTACAGATGAATAAGGCAACCAAAGCTAGTTTTTAAAAGTGCTGTTTATTCTTTGTTTCATATACCTCCAGTAATACAAATTTTTCACCCTACTTGGCTGCTTTAGCCCCTCCCCTCCTAAAAATCTTTATAACATGGTATAAACCACTGTAAATTTGTTAAGTATATAAAACAAGGATGCTAATCCATCCAAGGAATAAACAGTACGTCTGAAACCTAGTTTTGGTTTCCTCATTCCTCCAGAAGGGGGGTCTTGCCTACCTAGATTGCACCTCAGCTTGAAATCAGTTTGGTTAGTTATTGTAATCCAAATTTTGCCTTCATCCTTGATTCCAGACCACTTTAGAACAGGTAGAATTGTGGAATCTGCTCACTTGTCCTATATGGACAGACTAAAAAAACACCAACTATTCTCTGTCTCATATCGCCTACTTAGAGGCGATCTCTGCTTGACTTACAAATCCATGTCTGATACAGCTCTGCTAGAAATGCTACATCTAAAGAAATCCCAATCCCTCCACACCATACGCTCTAGAGACCTCAACCTAAATACCACAATCAACAGAACAAGCTGGAGGGACAGGTTCATAACCCAGGAACTGCCCATGCTATAGAATAGACTTCCTTTACCTGTCAAACAGAGGACCTCACTGGCCCTCTTCAAGAGAAATCTTGATGAGTGGATGGGAAATAGAAAATTCACCCCGGGGATCACTCCAGTGGCTCTACTCGACCGAGGCACTGGGAACTAAGGTCAGGTGGCACAATGCCAGGGTAATCCTATGGGCTAGGTTTGTAAAGGCCCCAGGGCCATTAGCCCAGTACATACCTATGAACCTATAAATCTGGAAGATCTCTGAGACTTTTGATTTCAGTCATTACTATTAAGGGTTTGTTTCATGTCAGGTAAGTCCCCTGCCATAGATGACCAAAATTTAAGTGTAGTAGAACACAGTTGGAGAGATCCTCTTAATTCAGAAATGATTGTGTGATGATCATTTGGAGTTATTTATAGTAACCTTTGGTGGACGAAAAGGTATGCATTATACTTGTGAGCATTCCATCCAAAACATAGTGCCCCTAATAACAGCATGAAAATTAGAACTATTAGATTTTAAAACAGTGGGGTTTGTTCTTATAGGTTCATAGTTTAGTACTAAGCTAACTGCCCTTGCGAGCCATTTTAAGCCTAGCCAATTATCCCTTGTGAGACTCAAACCCTGCACCTTGTGTTTGTAAGGCAAACACCTTAGCCATTAAGCCACCCTTCCAACCCCAGCAGCTGTACTGCTTCCCTCATTGTTGAGGGAACAAAATTGATAGACTGTTTGTGTGTGTGTTTGTGTGTTTGTGTGTTTTTGTGTGTGTGTGTGTGTGTGTGTGTGTGTGTGTGTGTGTGTGTGTGTGTGTGTGTGTGTGGGCGTGTGCGTGTGTTTGTGTGTTGAGGTATAACACCTTACAATATTTAAGGCATTATTATAGGAAATAATCTAAACACGAAAAGCTTCCCTGTGCTTATTGGTTATCATAAGGCTGGATCATGATCAGTTATTTATAAAGATAAAAGCACAATCCCCACCTTCAGAGTTTGTTTTCCCAGGTTAGGCACAGTTCACAGGCAGGTGTGCAGTGCAAGTGTAGTCAACAGACTATGTCTTTGTTCTTCAGAAATGAAAAAAAAATGTAAATCCGTGATCTTTTTTTTTTAGGTTTTTAGCATCCAAAAGCCGTATTAAATAAAGCCTTTTTAAGAGGTTGTTACATCTGAATAGCCTTTTAGTTCAACAGTTTAACTACATTTGTTGATTAACGGTTCAGTTTCTTTATGTTATAAATGGATACCATCTTCAGAGAAATATATTTATTTATTATTTATTTTATATTTGATTACCAGTAAAGTCCAAATGGACACAGGTCCTTTTTCAGCAGAGGCTGGTGGAGAAAAGCTCCACATAATACATACATGTTATCAAACTTTTAGGTATCAGAGTGAGTTAAATATACAAGACCATCACATAGTGAAAAGGTTCCGTACAAACATTAAGCAACTTCTATAGAGAATCAGTTAGAAAACTGTATAAGTTTTTTTTTTAAACACATTGTATTTCCTTATCATCAGAGCTTAAAGAACCTATGTGTAGATAGAGCATTAAAGTCAACTTAGGAGAGGTAATAACAGCAGTTGAAAGAGATAGTTTATTCGGGAGCAGTCCATGGGCATAGCCACTTGTTGGGTAAGCATTTTTTTAAATTGAGTCAAGGTTGTGGTGGATGTTATGTTAGGAGGTAGTGCATTCCAAATTTTGGCTATGTAATTTGAGAGACGGCTTCTCCAGCATGATTGGTGGTTGTGGTTATCTTTATGAGGGGTTTGTCGCTAGAACATAGAGCTCTGGCACTGGAGTGTGGTATTAGTAGGTTTTGCAGGACAGGTGTTTTCTCTGGTTGATAGAAGATTTTTTGGACCATGGCTAGTTGGTTAAAGAGTAGGAGTCGAAGGAGTACTAACCAGTTGAGTTTTCTGAATGCTGCACAGTGATGTGACCTAAAGGGTGAGTTTGCCGTATACCTGGTAGTTTTGTTATAACAGGAGTCTAGTTTTGCTAACTTAGTTTTTCTTAGGTTAGTTAATATGGGTTGTGCATATAGCAGAGTTGAGATCAGATGGGTTTGGGCAATAGTAGTTTTTGTCTTTTTTGTAAGATACTACTTGTTCCTATAAAGTGTACCAATTTTTTATATACTTTTTTATGGTTTGGGTATGTGGATGTCAAATCTTATGTTGCTGTCTAGTTCAATTCCCAGAAGTATGGTGTGAGGTGAGGGTGAGATGATGGTGTTACTTGTTGATACAATGTTGAAAGTAGAGAGGGGGGTACAGTAGCTTTTGTGGGGTGAAATAGCATGTGTTTGTTTATTTTGGGGTTCAAAAGCAGGTGGGAATTTGTTAGCCAAGTTTCTACTGCTAGGAAGAACTCTTGTGTTAGTATATGTAGTTCCTGTGGTAGCAGTACATATCACTGTAGAATCATCTGCATATTGAAGGACTGAGGTATTTGGGGCTGAGGTATGAAGGTTGTTTGTAATTATAGAGAAGAGTACAGTGCCTAATATAGAGCCTTGGGGAAACCCTAGGGTCACAGGAAGAAGTGGTGATAGATTTTGTTGCCAACATACTGCTTGCTGGTGCTCAGTTAGGTAGTCTTGGAACCAGGCAAGAGTAGACTAACATAGATTAAACTCAGAGAGGGCATTTATAAGTTTGTTGTGTGAGACCATATTGAAGGCTTTTGATAAGTTTAGAAAGATAGCGGTTAAGTATTTACTATTGCTTCTATGAAGGTTGACAGTGTTTGTAAATGACATCAGCACAGTGGTAGCACTGTGCTATGGGAGGAAACTATGCTGAGTATTAGTTAGTACCTTGTTAGTGTACAGGTACCCCATGATTTGCTTATGCACAATTCTCTCTAGTATCTTAGACAGAGGGGATAAGATTGCAATTGGTCGTAGTTAGACAGATCGTTTGAATTGCCTCTTTTATGAAGTGGAATAATGTGGGACGTTTTCCAGATGGTAGGTACTTATAGTTCTGATATACATCTATTGATAAGAATGGATACTGGGTAGGCAAGTCTTTCAATAGCTGGTCTTAAAAACTCTGCTGGTAAGTAGTCTGCAGCTAGTGTAATGGGCTTTAGTTTCTTAAGTTTTTTTATTGTCTCAGTCAAGGCAGGTTGAAGGGAGATGTAGTATTATTTTTTCTCAGTGTAAGAGTAGCTGGAGTGGGAATGGAGGTTTGATTTTTAGAGAGGGCTAGAATAGTTTTGGTAAAGTATTTGTTGAATTGGGTAGCAGTGTTGTCTGAGTTAGTAGTAGTGGGTGGGCTGTGCTGGACTTGCCTGGTAGGAGTATGTTAATTGCTGACCAAAATATTTGAGGGTTTTTTGTCTTTAATTTGGATGTCAGAGTAATAATTTATTTTGTCCTGTTTAATTTGCTCTTTAATTTGTTTTTAAGTTCTCGGTAAATTTGCTTTGCAATTTGGGATTTAGTGTTGTGCCACTGTTCCCAGGCTTTGTCTCTTGCTTTTAGCAGTAACCTAGTTTCTTTGTTTAGCCATGGGGCAAAGTTAGATTTAGCTTTTATAGTCCTGGGAGAAGCCTGTGTACTTAAGATGGAAAGGAAAGTAGTTTTAAAATATTCTACAGCATCTTCCAGGGAAGTAATTTAAGAGGTGATCAGTTACAGGGTTTGAGGATGTTTATCAAGTAATTGGGGTTAAGGTGTTTTTTTTTTGTTTATTTGTTTTTACATAGTTTGTTTTGTTGGGATAATTCATTGTCTAAGGAGAAAGGTTGGGAAATGGTCACTGAAGCTGTCAGAAAGACAGCCAGAGTGAGGAGAGTAGGCTGGTTTATTTGTTAAGATCCAGTCAAGAATGGAGTGTTTATTGGATGATTTCTCATTTCTAGTGGGGGTTTGTATGAGTTGGGTGAAGCCATAGAGGTTGATGTGATTTGTGGAGTTTTGGAAAATTACAGTTTGACCAGTTAATGTTACAATCACCCATGATTATTGTTTCCTGGAGTAGTGATTTTGTGATCCAGTTCAATATGTTTTCTAATGTGTGGATGTTATCCCAGGGTGGGATATAGGTTCCAATTATGTTTATATGTGTTTCTGAGTTAATGTTAAGCTTGCTAAATATCACTTCAGCATTATCAAAGTTGTAGGTGATTTGATCTAAGGCTTCTAGCGAGAGGTGATTTTTTTATAGTGTAAGGCTACGCCACCACCTCTTTTGCCTATTCTGTCTAGATGTATTATATTATAACCTGAAAGAAGAATCTCATTATTGGTAACATTGGGTTTAAGCCATGTTTTGGTAATTAGTACGGTATCAGGTGAGTATAGAGAGAGGTTGGCAAGTAGCTTGTGGACTTTGTTAGTGATACTTGTAATATTGATGCTTAATAGTAAGATACCAGCTTGTTTCTATGGGGGATTGTTGGTTGTGAGTGGTTGGTATTTTGTGGGTTTGGGTTTAGATTAGTATTTGAGCCAGGGTTAGGGTGAATATCCCAGCTGAGTGTTAGTATGGATGCTATATTAACTAAAGTGTTGAGTAGTTTGACTATGTACTTATGATATTTTTGAGAAAATGTAGGGGTGTTGGGGTGAGGGAGTAGAGAGTAATGTGCATGATGAAAGGCTGTAGTGCCAAGGACAGAGGAGGCTATAATAATGTTTGTAGGTTTACGTGTTTGTAGGTAGAGGGAAGAGGTAGAATGGGATGAGATAGGTCCTTCTAGTTTGTTGTGGTAGGAGGAGATATGTGCAGCTATTGTTAGGATTATTAGAGTAGATGTATATAAGTGTAATTGGCTGTTACATTGCAGCTGGGGTTGGGTGGAAGCAGTACTTAATTTGGTATTTGTCTTGCAGTTAGGCATTGTAGTGGAAGTGATATAGTTTAGCGTGAGTTGTTTGTATTAGTATGGGTTGAGAGAGGTGGGATTTATGGGGTCTATATTAAATCATCGAACGCTTAGAAAAGTGAATGATGATTTATCGACCCCATGTACCCGAAAGCTTACAAACTTGAATGCTTAGAACAGCAATTTTTTTTCCGTTCCAAAAAAAAAAAAAAAAAAAAAAAACACTTAAAGTGGGGGGCGTACTTAAATATACCAACTCTGAGATCGTACTAGAGTGACGAAAATGGCAAATTAACAGATGCGGCCAAGCGAATTCATTCCCAGGGAAAGAATTTGCTTATATGCCGCTTCGTCTTTTCAAGTTCAACCTAGACGCATTTGAAAGAATGCATCTTCAGTCATCTAATAGGAACCCAGATTTATGATATAGTATTGATTGTACTATATACCGGGCAGCCACGGTGGTGCAGCAGTTAGCATTGCCGCCTCACAGCAAGAGGTTCTCTGGTTTGATCCACGGCTGGGGTGCCTTCTGTGCGGAGTCTGCATGCCCTCCCTGTGGTTGCGTGGATTTCCTTGAGGTGCTCCGGTTTCCTCCCACATCCCAAAGACATGCTGTAGGTGGATTTGACACTCTAAATTGGGCCTAGGTGTGCATGCGTGTGTGTGCCTTCTGTGGAAGGTTGGGCGCTGTGCTGGCAACTCGACACTGTAAAACTCCACTGCCAATCATGAGCGGACAGGTGACCCGCTGTGGCGACCCCTAACCGGGAAAAAGCCGAAAGAAGAAAAAGAAGAATTGATTGTACTATATATCGTAGTATATGGCATACTACCATCCTCAATTTCTTCTCAGAGAGTAAGACATTGAATCATTTTTTTTTTCTTATGAACCCTTGTGTATTGTCGCCAAATAAAATTGCAGCCTTTTGGTGCAAAATTGTATTGCAGTATATTGTTTGATTATATGTCTAGAGTAAAATGAAAATATTTAAGTTTTATACTTTGCTGAACTGACTTTTTTTTTTTCAAGAATTGCAATAAATCCTGGTTAAACTCATTATAGTGGTCATTCAGTTTGTGCATTTTGATTGTGCAAATTTTTGTCTTGTATGTACAACAGTAGAATTGACTATACTTTCATTTTTCATCATCATACTATTAATACATTTGAAAACCATATTTGTTAAAAGTATTAATAGTTCAGTATGAATGTAGATTGATACGGTTCAAGTTAATATTTTTAACTAAGTGCTTTATAGAAGCAATGAATAATTCAGCATTAGAAAATGTAGCTTACTATATATTCCTCCATTACTTTACTATTAACAATTACTTTATGGATAAAAAAAGTAATTTTGCTTTAGAAAGAAAAGCTCACTGCATATAATGAAGGAAAGCCTTGCAGTGTGCTTTTAAGCAGATATATTGCAGTCAAGGCACAAGGAAAATATAAATACTGTTAAAAACAAAGCTTCTGTCACGGTGGTATATTAGCATTAATGGAAAGGCTTGTAATGTTATTATAGATATATCAGACATGGACTGATTATTGGCATGCTAATGAAGACTAACTGTTTTAATGATAAAAATATATCAACCTATTATAAAGTCATCCAAAAAAGAAATACTAAATAACATGCATTCCTCACTCAATTGCTGTGATTTCAGGTATTTCTGACAAGTGTAATTTGTGTCAGTAATTTTTATAATGGTGCCCAATATTTGTCATCATTATTTCATTGTGTGCTATAAGAAATGAATGCTTATTTTATTAGCATGACTCTTTACAACTGGTGTTAAACAAGCTATAAAGGTAACTTAAACAGTAGAGATTTCATAGCACTATCAAGTCACTTCACTGCCAAAAAAGAGTTTGTTGGAATGTAAGTTAAAGTATGTGCTTCTTAAAACTTCTGTTCAATTTAAAGTGCTTGTGAGGTTTGAAGCTATTTTTGCAATGTTTTTTCCTGCCTTATCCTTAATTTTTCAGTGTACCTTTGTTGTTCTGGTGCTAAGAAAGCTACTTTTTGAAAGATTAATGTCCTGAATTTGTAAGGGTGTTAACTAAATATTGCTGTTTGCTTCCTTCTGAGGATGTGTTGTTTAAGGTGGTAAGCCAAGTGGCTCCATCAAAGCAAATGTATCACAGAAGTTAATGTCTATATTTATTAAGAAACCACTTACAATTTCAGTGCATTTACTTGTGGCAGTGTTCTGTTGCATATAGAGTACCCCATAGTAATTTAATTGGATTTCTACTGAACCTTGAATACATTACTTGTTTCTCTTTTTTTTCAACAGGTTCACCGGAAACATCCCTAAAGCATACACGTAGCAGGCTCATCCAATAGGCAGTCTGAGTCCACTCAATCCACCCAGCATTTAGTTAGGACAAATAGTGTACCACCTCTGCCATTTTGCTTTAAGTGTTAGAGACATCCTGTCTTCTCTGTGTATTTTAGCCTGCATAGTGATTAGTCTGAAGATTGTTTCAGTGTCCCAGTTTGTAAGCAGTAGCCTTATAGTTCGCAAACCCTCATCCACTGAAATTCTGCTGGTCAGCTTTTACTCTCTACTTCCTAACAGACACTGACATTTACTCATACTGCTCTTACTCAAACTATTTCTTCCTGTTTTCCCGCCTTTCTCGACTAGTTTAGACCAGTATACAGGCATTGCTGTATTCTGGGCTGTGGTGTAGTTCCTGTGTTGTCCATTACCTTACTTGGATAGAAGGAAGTTTCTTTGCTCACCAGTGGGAGTGGGGAGCCTTGAGCAGCCTACCTGTCCTTGGGGGAAGTGACCTCAGCACAAGAAGCTGTAGTAATTGGTTGTTTGGGACCATTCCTAGCTCTTTTGTAGTTCACTGCTTAAAATCCGCCTTTGCACGGCTTCGCGCGGTCGTGCGCATAGCGCAGCGCCGGTTAAACAAGGTTAAACTTCGTTAAACAAGGTTAAACTTTTTCTGGCTCCGCCAAGTCTGCTCTTCAATTTTTCCCTTAGAACTGTTCTACTTGCAATCTAAACAGCCTATACTCTATCTGAAAAGCTCAGCACTTGCTCCTAAAGCATTTTTTACAGGTAAAGCACTCTTAAACAAAAGAAAGTACTTCATTCACCTAAATTGTGTTGAGTACACATCTCCCTATAGGTCCTTTCTGACTCAGTTACACAGCAATCTTTTTCACTATTTCTAGCATGTCGAAGGGTCAGTTGCTAGCGTCCTCTCCTGTTCAGCTGGTCAATCTGGGAATCTTGAGGCAATGTTACAATTGCCTCATGTACACAGACAACCCTCTCCTCCTCCCAACAAATACAAATATATGCGAGAGATGCAACTATATAGCCAAACTGGAGGCTGAGCTCTCTCAATTCAGTACTGGCAAGACCAGTCAGGAGGAGAAGGTAACCACGCACACCACAAACCCAGTCTCACATAGAACTATCACAACAGCAAACCAAACACATAAACACACAAAAACATACTCGGAGGCACTGATTAAAAATCTACCAAAACAACAGAGGCCTCCAAAGCAGACACCCAAGCAACCACCACCTCAAGACATAGCACATGAAACACATAGTTCACAAAGTCAGTGTGCTAAACAGTCACAGCCCTTAAGGCCAAACAACATGCCAGACACACTTGTAATAGGTGACTCCATAGTCAGACACACTGACGTCCCGCTCACCAGACTGAACAAGGAAAAGGTCACAGTAAGCTGCCTGTCGGGAGCTAGAATCCGCCACATAACACAAGCACTCAGGTCACTCCACAGCAAGTACAAATATGAGTCAGTCATTGTACATGCCGGTGAGAATGACCTGAGACGTACCTCCCTGGACTACATGAAAAGAGACATAGAGGAGCTCTCTGATTATGTAGCCCAGTCTGGTATGACCCTGACCCTGAGCAGCATCTTACCCTCACCAAGAATGATGCCACAGTACAAAGACAAAATGATCAGTTTTAACAATTGGCTTAATTACTGGTATCATTCTAAGGGGATCCAATGTCTGTCTGCTTGGGATGACATGCTTGACAAGCCACGCTGCTTTGCAAGGGATGGCTTGCACCTGTCACCCCTGGGCTTCCGGATATTGGCCAAGGCTCTTGCCACCCCCATAGTGCCTTTTTAGGCAAGGCTCAAATGACAAACCTACCTCCTAGCAAACACAAGTTGAAAAAAACTAAGGGTAATGCTGCTCAATGCCAGAAGTCTAAACCTCAAGATGCATGCCCTCGAAGCCCTCCTCAGTATGGAGAACATCGATGTCTGTGCAGTGACTGAAACCTGGTTCAAGGCTCCTGAGAGCACCCCAGCACTATCAGGTTTTACCTCGTATCATGCTTTCCGGCCCCAAAACCTGGACCGAACCACAAAAGGAGGGGGAGTATCCATTTTCATCAAAGATACCCACACCTCCAGGTTAGTGGCAATGCACGAAGCATCGTAGACTATCCAGGTGCAACTAACCATAGGCAAAACTGCCTTACAGTTTGTAGCATGCTATAGACCACCCTCTCAAACTCAGGAACCCCACATAGCCTTCCTGAAGACACTGGAGAGTATGAATGTCTCTCCAAATACCATCATTTTGGGAGACTTCAGCTACCCAAACATAGACTGGGAACATTACTCAAGCCCCAACACCCTAGCCCAAAGGTTCCTAGAATTCATAAACTCAAATGCAATGGAACAACTAGTCACCATTCCCACAAGAGGAGACAATATACTAGACCTGATCATCACAAACATGGGGACAAAATGCTCCACACCGGAAGTATATCCCTCTTTGGTAAGATCAGACCATAAATTAATCTCACTGGAAATCCACATCCCACCCCCACCCCTGCACAAAAGACCACAGTGAAGAACTTCTCAAAAGCAAACTTCACACTTCTCAAGACTGAAGTGGTATCCTTCAAGGCCCCTGGGCCAGTGGAAACCACAACCCACACTGCTGAATCCTTTGCAAATGCCTTCTATGGGCACCTTCAAGAATGCATGGATCATGCAATCCCAAATAAAACCAAGACCCATTCCCCCAAAGGCAGGCGCCTGGTCTGGTGGACCCCAGCCATAAACAAACTTTACAACAGGAGGAGGAAGCTACTACATGACAGAGCAAAATCCCTAAAAGGGAAGGCGTCTCTGATCAGTACTAGCAAAAAACTACGATCACTCATAAAATCATCCAAGGCCAACTTTGAGAGAAAAATCGCAAAAGACACAAAAGACAATCACAAGGCCTTCTTTAGCTATGTTAGAAACCTGGGTGGAAACTCCCAGATATGCTCAGAGTTTGTCCAAAATGACACAAAATACACTGAATCCACTGACATTGCCAACATTCTGGCAGACAGGTTCAGTGCAAATTTCTCCCAAAAGGAGAAATAACTATCCCAGCAGAGTGTAGCCTCCCTAACATCTCAGATGCCCAGGTGAGAGCCGCCCTCTCTAAAGCTAAAAACACAGCATCAATTGGACCGGATGGTGTCCCGGGCTGTGTGCTACATGAACTCCAAGAGGAACTAAACCCACACATAAGGCTGCTGTTTAATCTTAGCCTTACTACAGGATACGTACCCAAAGAGTGGCGTACAGCAACAGTGGTCCCACTTCACAAAGGCGGTGCTTCTACGGACCCTGGAAAGCTTGACGAGCCTGGTCTGCAAAGCTATGGAGAGGATCATTATGGAACTCATAAACAAAGACATTGGGGACCTACAGACATTGGATCCTACTCAATTTGGCTTTGTCAAGGGCAGATCCTGCCTTTTGAACTTGGTCGACTTTTTTGAAACAGTCACTAAGGCCATTGATGAGGGTAAGGCAGTTCACACAGCCTACCTTGACCTTTCAAAAGCCTTTGACACAATACCCCACTCGGGCATCATAGACAAACTCACCAGCTTAAATGTAAACCCATATGTCACAAGATGGGTTGCAAACTGGCTCAAGGACAGAACCTACAGGGTCAGAGTTGCTGGAGCTATGTCAGACTCTAAGCCAATCACAAGCGGTGTCCCACAGGGCTCAGTCCTGGGACCCCTCTTGTTCGGCATTTATTTTTCCGAGGTACAGGCAAATATAGGAGGATTGTGACCGACAAAGTTCGCAGATGACTGCAAACTGGATGCCATAATTGATACTCCAGCAGACACAAACATCCTTCAGAGAGGCCTCATAGAAATGGATAATTGGTGCCAGAGCCATGGCCTTAAGCTGAACACCAAAAAATGTATAGTCATACCCTTTGGGAAAAACAAGGTACCGACAAATTACCACATAGGCGGTAATCCATTAAGTACGGAAGAGGTAATCAGGGACCTAGGGACCCAGGTTGACAGTAACCTCTCATTTGACACTCACATTGCCAAAGTGGTTAGGAAGACCTTCTATATTGCCCACCTTATCATGAAGGGTTTCACATCTAGATCAAGAGAGGTCATTGTGCCCCTGTACTCTTCTCTTATCAGGCCAATGATTGAGTACAATGCCCCATTTGGGATGTATCTCACCCGACACCTGCAGCAGTTGGAAAGACCTCAAAAGTTCCTCACCAAGAGGATAAAGGATCTTAAACATATGTCATATGCTGCCCGACTGAAAAAACTCCAGCTCTATTCAGTCGCATACCGCCTACTCAGAGGTGATCTGTGCCTGATGTACAAGGCCATGTCCAATCCTGAATTAATGGACATGCTCCACCTCAGAAAATCCGAATCCATCAGAGCCACGAGAACAAGTGACTTAAACCTCAACACAGAAATAAATAGGACGTGCTGGAGGGACAGATTCATAACCCAGGGGCTCCCTACACTCTGGAACAGAATCTCAGTCCATGTTAGGCAGAGCCCCTCACTGACTCTATTCAAGAGAAATCTCGACGAGTGGATGGGAGATCGTAGGTTTACCCCGGGGGTCATCTCTGTGTCACTACTAGACAGAGGCATAGTAAACTAAACCCTAAAAGGGCATAGTATTCTCATCCTAAGGGGTGGTGTAAGCCACATACACTCTGGCTAGGCTTATAAATGCCTTAGGGCAGATAGCCTAGTACGAACCTATGAACCTATGTTATATTTTCTTCACTTCTAGATTTGCTATTCCCATTATTTGTATCCTCCTGCCTTTCTTTAGTGGAACTGCATGCCTTCAAGGAAGTCACCCTTGTCTCCCCCTTCCTTTCTTATTTCTCCTTGTCCGAGACAGTTATTAAACCACGTTTAGCTGTGCGCTAGTATTTGTGCATGGTCAGCATTGACTCAATGCACTCAACTGCCTCTTTAATGTGTTTTATTTTACTATAAGATTGTCCTTGCAAGCAAATAGATATGTATGTAACAGTGAAGTCTGCCATTTGAACACCGGTCTGCAGACTATATTTTATGTAAATTATTAATATTATTGCAGACTAAAACAAAGAACCTTGTTCACTATAATAGCTCCATTTTCTTAGATCACAGCAGCCCCATTGGTACTTTCTCTTTAACTGTGCTCACATCATTGTTTTGTCTCTTCCTTAAGTTTATTTCTCTTCTTGTGGAACCACTTTGAGTTCTGAGCCAGTATTTTTCAAAAGCTGCACTACTGCATTCTGGCTTACTTTTTCTCATTGTTTTGCTGATCTGTGCAGTTGGGATAGCCTTTGGACTTTGCATTTCAAAGATGAAAGAAACCTCTTACATTGTACAGTTGTTCAAAAAGTCGAGTGCAATTTTTTACTATCACCATTAGTCAGGTCAAGGTGATATTGGACTAACTCTTCTACTAAAATTGTGGCCTAGCGTAACAAAATCAAGACTTTCATCTACTAGCTCAGATGCCTTTTAAACTGCATTGTTCCTTTTGCTCATATCTCTCAGCAGGTTTGTGGCTGTTTAAGTTAAGTCACTGATTTATTTTTTCTCTGTCTCTTTGCCAATTTTTCAACCCACTTCATTTGCCCTCGCTAATGCTTGGGCTCATTCCGCCTCCTACCCTACCCCCAATTCCCATCCCCCTTACTCTACATTTATACTTCCATAACACCCCCCACATATTCCTCAACGCAATGCTATCAGTTCCCTCCAAAAGTAAACAATCAATAGAATTGCTCCCAGTAGTAACACCCACTCTTGTATAACACCCAAGACTCTCTCAAACTGTCGTAATCCTTGCCCCCTAGAGCTATCAAATTACATCTCTACAACCAACCCTAATGTTTTCTAGTCTTAATATACAACTAATTTGCAACAGTGTTAAAACCCAAGTTAAGTAAGATGATCCTAACTCAGATTATTTTACTATTCCTCCTCATTCAACTGGCCTTCATCACCAATTATCAAATGCACCTCCTTCAAATACTTAAGACTTCAACGAATGCTCACAAAGAATATCAACACCTACCCATTCTGCCTTTCTCCATAACACTATATCTCTACATACAGACCATATCTGATTTATTTTTCTTTAAATGTTTCAAAACTAAGTATCCAAATTTATGATCAAATACTGAACCAAGACCAAAATATAACTGGCCAGACTATTCCCCCTGTAAAATATCAATCCAAAAAAATAGCTGAGATATTCAACCCAACGCAGGTCCCACTGTTCATAAAACTATCGCTTTCAACCCCAAATTAAACCAGTCACCTAATATATGTCAGCGAAAAACAGAACCCAAGCTCACCTTACTAAATATGAACCTAAGAAGTATGTGCAATAACATCCGTGATGTACATGCCAACCTTGTCACATACACTCCTAATACAGTCGTAGCTTCTTAAATCTGATTAAAAAAGAAATAAAGGATAATGAGATTAACCCCCCAGGATATAATATCTTCAGGCATGACAGACAAAACAAGCATGCAAGGTGGTGTAGCAATCATCTAAAAAAATTCCCTAACCATCACCTTATTTCCACAGGAAATGCCCAAATTTAACAATGCTGAACTTCTAATAACACTCTTAAAAATCAACAAAAGGAAAACTATACAATGTTTTGTGTTTCACTGTTGCAGTCCTGACATGTGGAATTTCCCACCATGGAAGCCATTGGCTGGCCCAAATACCAGAGAAAAATCTCCCTCCTCCTAGAGCTGGCAGATGCCAGTACATTTGGATATAAGCAGAACAGCTGTTGCTGTGCTGTCAGTTCTTTCTTGCTGTCAGAGCCCAAAGCAGAGTTCCAGTCAATGTGCCAGTTGGTCCGCACCAGAGAAAGAAGACTCCAAAAAGCTAAGTACCCAATGGGGAATCTTTTTTGCATTTTTTGGATAATGTCAGAGAAAACTAGTAATTGTCTCCATTGTAGTAAACAGATTCCACACCCAAACTTCCATTCCTTCTGTCTTAGTTGCTTGGGCCCTGACCACAGCATTCCCAACTGTAATTTCTGCTTCCGATTTAGCAGTAGGACCATTAGGCATAGGACTGAGATTTTGCCTAGGTACTTCAGAGAGTCATCAGACCATTTACATCCTGTAGTGTCTGCCAGTCAATCTGAAGCTGATATTCCTAAGTGGAAAATGGAAAAGGAAAAATATCCTAGGTTTAGGGCCCTGGATGACACCCACTCACTATCGGCCAGTCCTCCCAGGCTTCTTATCATTGAAGAAGGTAAGGTGCTTTTGCAGCCCTTTCCACAACTGAGGTGGGAGTGCAGGCCCCTATTGAGACCCATTTGGGGTCCAATATGTCTTTGGGTCCTTCAACATCTTTTCAAGCTGTGGGACTCAGTTCATTGGTTGGGTCTGGGACTGGTTTGCAGGTCTTGGTTTACGACAACTGGGCTAAGACTGATGATGTTTTTTGTGGCACAAGAACATTGCAGCTACCATTCTCCCATGGGAGCTAGGCACCCATGCTTCATCGAACAACCCCTTCAGGCCTAAACCAAGGGCCACTCCTATGAAAGCAGCTACCTTCCAGTCCCAGCCTAGGCCTAATGGCTCCCATTCACAGGTTTACCAGCAGGATCTTGTGAGTGGATGAAAACCTTATTTCTCTTGTTAGATCCAGACAACCTCCACCTGAATTCTTCCCAGGAAAATGAAAAAGGGACACCCTTCCAGAAGTCCTTTCTGACCAGGAGGATTCTGTCTTTGAAGAGGGTTCCTCCATGGCCTCTTTTAAAGATTTGGACACAGAGGAAAACATGACCTCTGCTTACCCTTATGGGGATATCTTCTTTGGGGAAACCCTGCACACCTTGAGGGAACACTTCCAGTGGGAAGCCCAAGATTACCCTCCATCCAATAAAAGGATAAAGGAATTTCTAAACCTTCCAGAACATAAACCCCTTGCCATACCTTTTGTTTTAGAGGTTGTGGATGATGTTTTTTCAGGACACATCTTTGAAGCCAGACTCCCTCCATCTTGCTCATAGAAAGTCTGACAGGTTTTATAGGGTTCTAGATTCATACAAGCATCTTTTCAAGAATCCTGTAGCTGATTCAGATGTTGAGACCGCTGGCCCTAAAGAAGCCAAAACTAGATCCTCCAAAAACACCTTACCCACAGAAAGTAGGGCCCTCGATTTGGCAAAAAGGTTTACACTTCTGCTACCTGTCTATGAGGGCCTTAAATTGTCAGTGCCATGTGATTAAATACCAGGAAATCTTACCGGATCAGGTGAAGCAGAAACTTATGACAACAGAGGACAAGAGTTTCTCTAAAGAAGTACTGGACCTTAGCAATCACAGCTCCCATATACCAAGACACTTGCTACACTGCAGGTATGATGCTATGGAAGCCTCCATCAGGGCTGCAGCTACAGGCTCTGTCATCGGAAGACACTCTTGGCTGAGGGAGTAACCCCCCCCCCCAGAACATGTCTAATCTAACCTCCTGGACCCCCGTTGGACAAGGATTTTCTCTTTGGCCCCAAAAGGGGAGGATGTACTCAAGAAAAAGAGGAGAAAGCCAAATACATGCAAACTGCTTTCTGCAACTACAATCCCCACGTTTCAGTCAAAACTACCCTTCTAAGTATTGGTCATTTTCTTCTCAATCTAAAGCTAGGCAAAGAAAGCCACATAGGGAAAGGAGTCAGAGACAGCACAAAAGGCCCTGGCAATAGCATTCAGAAACCTCTAGGCCAGGGAGTTCTAGACCACAGGGCCCTGGCAGGCAGCAACCATGACTCATCTGTGGTGATCCCCCCTCCGTACCTTCCCCTCCCCAATCCTTCCTCTCCAAGGATAGGATGAAGGCTATCACTATTCCAAAATAATTGGGCCCTCATTACTACAGACCAGTGCATGCTGAACATTATATAAAAGGGCTACAAACTCAAATTCAAAAACCTTTGAAGCTCTCAGGCTTCCCAGATATTCCACCTGATTCTTGCCAGTGTTCAGGAAGGAGGGTACATGGTGGCCTGTACTGGACCTGTCTGCACTCAACCAATTCCTACAGGTTCCAAAATTCAAGATGGTGACCCTTCAAAAACTCTTGCCCATGATGTAATCAAATGCCTTCATGATTACCCTAGATTTAAAAGACTCATACCTGCATATCTCCATAGAGGAATCACACAAAAGCTACTTAAATCAGAGCAGGTACCAGACACTGTCAATTTTGTACTCTGCCCTTTGGCTTGTCTACTGCTGCAAAGGTCTTCACAAAATGCTTAGCCCCTCTGATTGCCTTCTGGAGAACAAAATTGGTTCAGCTTTACCCCTACATGAATGACTGTCTTATCCAGGCTACAAGCCTGACAAAATTAAGCTCAGACTTGCTGTTCACCCAGAACCTCTTAACCTCCCTGGGGTTCAGCATAAATCCGCAGATATCCCATACAGACCCCTCAATCAGGATTATTTTCCTAGGGACTCTGCTGGATTCTACCATTCAAAAGTCTTTCTTGCCTCTGGACAAGGTCTCATTCCTGACTCTGTACTTCCAAAAACTCATGTTCAGAGATTTCCTCACAGCCAAAGAGTACCTCAGGGCATTGGGTTACATGGCCTCTTGCATCCTCATGATCCCCTGACCAGGCTACACATAAGAAAACTCCAATGGTGCCTCAAAAATTTGTGGTGCCAGCATGTACAGCTCCTCTCTGCCAAGATCAAACTGATCACTCACCTCAGAGGGGAATTTGCACGGTGGACCCAGGCTTGTTCCATCAACTGGTGTCTCCCCTCCAGATTCACCCCAAAGGGCAAACACTGACTACAGATGCCCCAGAAGTAGCCTGGGGAGCCCACTTCAAGTAATTCTAGACCCAAGGGAAGTGGGACCAGAAGTACAGAAACAAACATACAAATTTAAAGGACCTTGTAGCAGTCTAAAATTCCTGATAGCCTTCAAGGAGAAATGGAAACCAGGAGTGCTAGTAGTGAAAACAGGCAATATCACAGTCATGTGGTACATAAGCAGGAGGAGACTCACTACTACCCTCTCTGCCACCTAGCAGTGGATGTTTGGAGAAACAGTGCACTTCCTGGGATTACAACTCTGAGCACAATACCTGCCAAGGGGTGCACAACCAACTAGCAAACCACCTCAGCAGTAGCCTGCCAGACCCCCTTGAGTGACAATTGCATCGGGAGATATTTCTCTGTCTACCCAAAAATTGGGGAGTGCCTCAAACAGACCTTTTTGCCTCCAAGGAAATTACTCAGTTGGAGAAGTTTTGCTCCAGGGATAAAAATGGAGTCAGAAACGAAGAACAACAAAAAGGCCAGTAAAGGTCAAAGGAAGTTTAATAAATGAAACACTCCAGTGACACAATCAAAAATATAATGAAACAATTAAAGAATAAAACAATCAAATAATTATGTTAAATCATTAAATAATTAAATTAAAACTTTCCAGTTATACTCTGTATTCAGACCTGAGGGTATTAAAGTGCTACTATACTTTAAAATAAAAATAGATTATTTATATAACAGTTTCTGTTTGATTGCCATATCATTTTCATGCTTAAAATGTACATTCTTCAAAATTTTACTTTTTAAACCTATTGGGTAAGAGTTATGATGCAGTTTAAAATGCTGTGCAATGGGACTCACAGCTCCACAATTCCTGATGTCTCTGACATGTTCTTGTAATCTTAACTTGAAAGCTCTCTTGTTCTCGTCCACATAAAAAAGATTACACAGGCAAAAATAAACCATTAATCTTCTGGAAAGTATTTACAATAAACTTACAGCTAGAACAGCTACCACATGGGATAGTTCCAAAAAATGAAGGATCTTTGAATCTTTGAACATCAAACTAGCTGGCAATGAAAAAACATGTACAAGCATATCCTTTAAATTTCTTCCACGTTTATAGGAAATACAGGGGTAGCTGTACAGAACTCCTGATAAATCCTTGAGTTGTAACAAAAAACCCCAATAATACCTTACTAGAGAAATTAATTGTTCACTAAAAATGCTGTATATAGTCACAAAATATATTTTTTTCAGATTTATACTGTTATCAACTAAAACTCTTTCATCATTGATAAGTGACATTCGATCACCAGGACTGTTCCTGTTGGAAGGTAGACTAGCCCCACCTACTTTACTCAAACTTTCCTCTACCAACATATTGTTATAGACGCTGGTTAAAAACATAGAAGCCGTCCTCTGGGCTTCTTCAAAAAAAGTCTAAATAATTATTACATAATCTATGTAAACACAAAAATTCTCCATAGGGTAGTGCAGACAATAAATGAGGGGGATGGCAACTATAACCATGGAGAAACTGACCTCCATCCTCAAATTTTGTATACACTGAGGTATTAATCTGACCATCCTCACAGCCTTCTAATTTCACATCCAAAAAAGTAAGACTATTACCACACTGAAAACCATCAAAACATAAATTGATAAATTGAATATATTAATTTGCAAATACTCCACAAACTCAGAAACACAAACTCACCTTTGCATGTAAAAATAAAATCATCAGTGTATCTGAAATAACATTATACAATGTAATTCAAATAAACCTATTAAAAGATTGGCATACATTGGGGTTGAAAGGCTCCCCCATCGCCATACCCAGTAACTGATGATATATAGCATTATTAAATTTTTAAAAAATTATGAACCAAACAAAAATACAATAATTCAATAATATAGTTAGAGGGCTATCCCCCCCAAAATAACAAAGGGCTTCAATACCAAAAGCATGTCTAATGTTAGTATATAAACTTTTCACATCTAGTGTAATGTAATCCAGTACATGTCATCTGTCCATTTAATATCAGCAATTTTCTCCAAAAAATCAACAGCATCCTTAACATATGATGGAAGCTTCATAATAAAGGGCAATAAATAATACATATGGAGCAAACCTTCTACTTTATGTAAAAAGTACTTACACAGTGATAACTATAGGGTGTCCTGGCAGATTAGAAATATTTTTTATGAATTTTTGGCAAGCAATAAAATTTGGTCAACTTGCAGCCTTCTACATCAAATTTCTTCTCAATATCACCTGTAGAAAAATATCCTAATCTATATCCTTTATGTAGCAACTCGCTATATTTATCCAAGGCTAGTCTGTAAAGCATCCATGTTATAGACAAGTGTCTATGAAATAGTTAAGATGTTCATAACACATTTGTAAATATTGTACATAATGGATTAATACAATTTTATTTCCTTTATTGGATGGCTTAATGACTAAATCATCCTGTTTGTTACTTATTATTTTATTACTCAAACTCTTTGTATGCCATCTCGACTGCATAATTTAACATGGCTGATAACTGTTGGATTCCTTCATGATGAAAATGAGGCTATAAGAACTTTTACTTACAATGTTAGTAGTATTGAACAAACAATATGCATTTGCTACAGAGCTATTTCCCAGGATTGAATTACATGCATAAAAACTTTAATCTGATTATCAGAAAATTCATGAACAGAATCAACTAGCTAATAATTCATTATTGTTGTTATTCTTATTACAAGAAAAAAAATACAAATTAATGAAAAATTTCACATTTCAAAACATAAAGTCCCGGTAAAACTCTGGGCACAAATTTGAGCCCACAGTTAAGTACTGACAGTTGTATAAGTCAAAGACCAGATATATTAACGACTAGAGAATTACTATTAAAACAACTAATCAATTCCAAATTGTTTGTAAAACAACCACTGCCATTTACTTTTTTGTATTGAAAATATCCTTCCCTGCTAGAGAAGTTACCAGTTTCATAGTTTGTTCTTCGCTGTTTCTTATTATTGTACCCATTCTCATTGCTGGCATAATGACTCTGAAATCTTTGTTGGTGGTTTACCGGGTCTTGGGCAGGGGGTAAAGGAGGGAAAGCAAGTTCATTGCTATCCCATTCAGTGGAAAAGCCAGTTCCCTCTGATTATGCAAAAGAGATTGCTTGTTGACTACCCTCCTGATGATGGTAACTTACACCCGACTAGCGTCTCTTCTGATTAGCCTTCCAAATGAAGGCTCAACCATTATTATAATCACTGAGTTCTCATTTTAAATGTGGTCTTCTTTCTATCTACCAGTACTTGCTCAAACACCTTTAATCTTTCATTAATATCACTCAAATAGTTTTCTAAATGAGAAGAAGTAAGTTGAACACACAATTCAGTGCATACAGAATTAATTTCTTCTTTCAACTTACACTGCTTCACCGAGTCCCTCTCCACCAAAATACTGAGCCATTCCAATGCACACCTGTGAGCAGCAGCAATCCATCTCTGCTGGAAGGTCATCCTTGTTAAATGGATTGAACGGCATCAAGGGGCTTTTAAAAGCTATTAACCCCCTTGGAATAATTTCCAACTCCAAGTAATGTTTTAAACCAAGAATATCCAAATGAACCACAGTCTCTTTATGTAGTAACCATTCCAATTTATCAAGCAGCTCCTGTGACTCTACAGGTAAGCTGGTAGTGGAGCACTGCCCCACAGTTAGGAATGTATTAGTTCTTCTGTATCTTTCCTGTTCAAACCTCTCCCAAGGTTTAGGTGGCATCTTGATACCATGAACACAATCTAAATGGTCCATACTGTGATCTCCAGAATGAATAATATAATTATCTGTGGTGTGTTGGGTCGGCTCTATTCCATCATCTAGGAAAATGCATGGCAAACTATAAGAAGGTTCATTGGCCATAAGTATCTAATACAACAAAACACAAAAGTACCAGATATGAAGAACAATAACAAGGCCAGTAAAAAACAACGGAAGTTTAATACATGACACACTCTAGTGCTTTGGCTATTCAGTAGCTTTCAAGGAGTAAAGCAATGCATAATCAGCAGCATGGAGTTAGACTGGAAGACAGATGCTTTTTCTTTACCTTGGACAGGCCTCTTTCTCTACACTTTCCACTCCAGTTCCTTTGCTTCCCAACATATTCCTAAAGATAAGGGAAGAGGGGGGCCAAGAGTAATTTTAATAGCCCCAGACTGACCCAGGCAGCACTGTACCTTCTGGTACTCAATGTGACCAGCACAAAACAATGGAAGCTGCCACAGAGTTTGGACCTCTTGACACAGGACAAGGGAAAGATTTTATACCCCAACCTGTACTGGATACCTTAACGCCCTGGAAGGAATGTATCCCAAACAAACAGGTTCAGGATATTTTAAAAGAGGTCAGCACTAGGAAATCCTACTCTGCTAAATGGAAAAGATTCTCTTTTTGGTGTGGGTAAAATGCACAGAATCCTCATCTAGCCAAGATCCCAGTCATCCTGGTCTATCTGGTCAGCCTCTTTATTTTATTTAATTTAACATTTGTTTACCAGGAAAGTCTGACTGGGACAGAGCCCATTTTCTGTGGAGGTCCAGTGAGAAATGCTCCAGATGCACGTCTTTGGAATATGGGAGTAAACCGGAGCATCTGGAGAAATCCCACACAAATGCAAGGAGGACATGCAGGCTCCACGCAGAAGGCTCCCCAGCTAAGAATTGAACCAGAGAACCTCTTGCTGTGAGGCAGCGATGCTAACCACTGCACTACTGCACTGCCGTTTGACAAAGGTTTGTCCTACTCCTCCATAAATATTCATGCCTCAGCTCTTTTGGCCAACATTCCTGTCCAACCACCAGTCTTCTCTCACCTCCTTATGAAACAGTTTTTTCGAGGGGTGATCCACATCAGGCCACCCAGAAGGCCTCAGAGCCCACCCTGGGAACCTTAATTTTGTTCTGGAGAAACTTACTGTTCCAACATTTGAACCAGCTGCTTCTGCTGAGTTAAAATTATTGATGTGGATGACTGTCTTCTTGTTAGCCATCCCCTCTGCTAAAATGGTTTCTGAACAGCAGACTCTCAAGTCCATGGAACCTTTTCTTATCTTCCACCCAGACAGAATCTCACACAGGACTAACCCTTCCTTTATGCCCAAGGCGGTGACAGAGACTCCGTAAATCAAGCCATACACATCCAACTTTCTTCCCCAAGCCACAAAAGAAAGGGGAAAGAATTATGCGCTGCTTGGATGTGCATAGGCAATTCTGTTACTATCTAGACAGAAAAAAGACTGAGGAAATCAGAACCACTGTTTGTGGCTTTTGCCACTGGTTCTGAAGAGAAACCAGTTTCCAAACAAACCATCTCTAAATGGATCACTCACTGTTAGTGAGCCCCCTGATGCTATGAGGACACAGTCCAGTAGGACAACTGCTGCCTGCAGTGCCTTTCTTAAAGGGGTCACTATGAAAGACATCCTGGAAGCTGCTACCTGGTCTTCAGTGTATACCTTTATCAAACATTACCACCTATCAGCCTTCTCCAAGTCCACAGCAAGGTTTGCCCCTACCATTTGCAGGGTATCCTCACCTCTCCTTAATCTGCCATCCTCCCTTCTTCTCAGCTTTGGGAATCATCCCACATATCAGGACTGCAACACTGAAATACAAAGAACATAGTACAGTTGTGTATACTTAATATAAATGTAGATGTCTGAGCGTATTCACTGTTGCAGTCTTCTTTTTCTCCCTCCTTCCCCCCTAGCCTACTGAGTAGGCTTGGACAAGCTTCTTCTCAGTCAGGGGAACTCTCTTCCTCCGATTCCCTTTCTTAGGTTTCAGTGTTCCAGACCCTGGACATCAAGGCACATCTGTGGGGCTCCTACCTCTAGGGAGCAAGCAAAAAGTGAGATCATGACGCTGGCCAGCTCCCTCATATACCTGAGCATACTGACATCAGATAGGGCAGCCACCAGTTGTAGGAGGTGGGAGATTTTTCTCTGGTAGTCTGGCCGGCCAAGAGCATTTACGGTGGGAAATCCCACAAGTCAAGACTGCAACAGTGAATACACTCTAACATCTACATTTATGTTAAGAATATACGACTGTACTTTTAACAGCAATTTATATACCACCAGGAATAACATTGATACTGCTGAAAGCATCCTGTATTGGATATCCCAACAAATTAGCCATGAAACTATAATACTCAGAGACTTAAATATAGACTGGCAACTCATAAATTCCACCACCCCCACTGAATCCATAAGCTTGTTCAACTTCAGACAATTAATAACCACACCTACCAGAATCAATAACATTTCAGTTAGATAGTCAACATTAGAACAGATTCTTACAAACAAACCAGACAATCTGACAAAAGTAAGCTGCCTCTCAGCATAAATGACCACATACCACCTTATGCTATTAGAAATCACCATAACCTACAGACATATTATCTATAATCAAATACAAAATATAACCAATTTCAGCAAAAATATTTTCAATGAAACACTAAAACAGTATAACTGGAATGTACTTAGAAAAATGTTACTAGGTACTGGTGCAGAACACTTTAATAACATGTTCTTACAGACATTAAATAATCTATCACTAGTATGTAATAAAAGAGTAAAGTCCAACCACACATCATGGCTGACAAAAGAAACAAAAAAAAAGCATAACAAAAAGGGATAAAGCCTGGAAAAATTGGTATAAAAACAGAAATCAAAATGCCTTCCAGCAATTTAGACTTCTTAGAAACCTTGCAAAACTCCATGTCAAACAGGATAAGCAAAAATACTATATCAGCCTACAAGTTAAATATAAAAACATCCAAAAACATTTTTGGTCATCACTAAGTAAACCATTCCACCTTGGCAAGACCACCGCAATATTACATCTGCCCCCTCTCTCTCTGCTCTTGTCCAGTCAAAACCATCCACAACTCTTCAGTTTTTGTCCAGTACCTACCTTGCTCATAAGGAAGTTGACCCTTAAACTAAAAACTACTTCCATAGCTGTAGACCAACTACCATCAGACTACATAAATATGGCCACAGAAGTCATAGCTTTCCCTGTGTCCATAATAGGTCCATAGCAAAAAAATGTGTCCCATCACTGTGGAAAAAATCCTACATCATACCACTGCATAAAGGTGGCACATGTACAGAGTTTAATAACTACATACCAACAGCAATTCTCTCTCCCTCTCCAAAATATTTGAGAAATGCATCCATAAGCAGCTGATGCAATATCTAACCTCAAATAACCTGCTCTCAGAAACACAACATGGGTTTAGGCACCACTGCAGAACCACTACTGCTCTACTACATTTTACCAATGTAATAAAATGACATAGAAACAATAGTCTCCTTGTGTCCACCATGTTCTTGACGAAGGCATTTGATACTGTCTCACAGCAACAACTGCTCATTACACAATACTTCTTGTTGTTCATGGGATCATAGGATGTTACTAGGCTATTGACCCGAGGGTCTTTACAAGCCTAGCTGTTAAATCCCAGTATAATACTAAATGAGAGATAATGTCTATGCCCAAGATTTTTCTAGCAAGGACTACTCATGTGCAGGAGAGAAGCAGGGGCAATCTCCAGCAGAAATTTACAGTTTCCCATCCAGTCATCCAGGTTGTGCTTAAACAGGGTCATGGAGGTGCTCTGATTGATATGGATTTGGAAGCCTATTCCAGAGAGTTGCAACCTCTGAGAGATGTATCTGTCTTTCCAGTAGGTACTATTTATGTTGCAGGCTAGACAGAGGTTCATGGAACGGGTGACTCTAGTCACATCTGACTTACAGATGTGCAGTATTTCCATTAGATATGGGTCAGAGATAGCCCTGCAACCCAGACATAAATCACCTCTAAGTAGTCTATACACTAGTGAGTACAGTGAGAGTAACTTCAGACTGTCCGTATAAGACATCTGCAGGAGACCCTGAATTTTCTTAGTTGGAAATTTCTGTGGTCTCGCATGTTGCTGCAGGTGTCTGGTACAGTACATACCAAACGGGAGCATTATATTCAATAATAGGCCTGATGAGGGATGAGTACAAGGGAGCTATAACCTCTTTTGCTCTTGAGGCGATGCCTTTGCTAATCAGGTGATGACATAGAATGCTTTCCTCACGACAGTAGACACATGGCGGTCAAAGTTGAGGTCATTGTCAACTTGTGCTCCCAGGTATCTCACTACTGAATTTGTGTTTAGAATATTATTGTTTATTTTATAATCAGCAGGGACCTTGTTTTTACTGAAGGGAATGATGATGCATTTTTAGCATTTAGTTTAAGACCATGGGTTTGGCACCAATAATTGGTTTGTATAAGCCCCTTTTGACGCAAGCTGACATCGGTAGAAGATTATATGATAGCACCTAATTTGCAGTCATCCACAGGCTTGGTTTGCCACAGCCTCTCCATTTTGGCCTGGACTTCTGAGAAGTATATGACAAACAAGAGGGGGTCCAGTA
Organism: Protopterus annectens; assembly: GCF_019279795.1. NCBI lineage: Eukaryota > Metazoa > Chordata > Ceratodontiformes > Protopteridae > Protopterus > Protopterus annectens. Next base: position 1,842,759,979 of record NC_056741.1, read on the forward strand.
CTGACCCTTGTGGGACTCCACTGGTGACAGGTTTGCTGGGAGAGGTGAAGTCTCCCACTTTGAGTGTTGTCAATTTGTGATCCAATTTGCAACCCACCTAACAACATAGGGGTTAATATTCAACTTGGTTAGTTTGGCAATGATGTCCAAATGTGGGTTAGTGTTGAAGGCCTTGGCCAAGCCAAGATAGGGTGTATGCACAGTTTTGCCCTCCTCTATGGCTCTGGTCATGTTCTTGATAAAGTACACCAGGTTAAGCAGGCATGACCTGCCCTTAACAAAACCGAACTGGGATGGATCCAGGGTTTGGAGCTCACCTATATCCTTATTAATGAGGTCCATGATGATTCATTCCATTGCCTTACAGATGAGGCTGGTTAAACTTATGGATCTATAGTTACTTGGGTCTGTTGCTGAGCCACCCTTGTGGAGGGGGATAGCAGTCGCTTTTTTCCATTCAGTGGGGACAAACCCAGTACTTAGGCTGTGGTTGAATAGGAAGCCTAATGGAGTGGCTAGTTCTAGTTTTAGAACATTAAGAATGCAGCCTGGAATGCCATCTGGTCCCATGGAGGCTGTGTTCTTAGCCTTTGAAAGAGCATTGATAATTTGCTCTTTGGAGATGCAGAGAGAAGGAGATGATGAAGACATGGTTTGTGGTATGCTTTTTGGGGGGGGGGGGTAGGGAGTGAAATTTTCACCAAACTTGTCTGCTAGCAGTTTGCAACTTCCACAGGTCAGTGTGTGTGATACCATCCTCATTTAGCTCAGCACACATCTGAGTTCTATGTTTTAGGTTGCGGACTTAGCTGAAGAAAGTCTTATGTTTATCCTTGGCTATGGTTGCTAAATTTTTTTCATAGTTGCTCTTTGAGAATTTGTCTTATTTGCTTGTTTAGGCTGAGGAGGGTGCTCTTCCAGTTCTGGGACCTCATTTTTGTACTTTTAGACAGCAGCTTATTTTGCTTATTGTATAATCTATTAATACTAGATGTCCACCAGGATGTTGCTTTTATCCTCTCAGGCATGGCTGTGTCTATACATTTGTACAGATGTTTATACAGGGCATCAGTGTATACCATAGTATAGCTGTCAATGCCATCTGTGGAAACTGGAGCTTGGAAGTCAGTTATACCATCTCATAGGAGGATGTAGTCAGCTTTGGTGAAGTTTTTTACTCTGACTTCTCCTTTGGGGAGTTCTGGTGCTATTGCTACTTTAAAAGTGACTGATTTATGGTCAGATTTAAACAGTGCAGGTCCTGCACTTGAGGCACTGCATCAGTTACTCATATTAGTGAGGACCAGGTCAAGAATATTGGAGCCCCCTGTGGGGTGGTGCACTATTTGTTCTAATGGAGGGATAGTTGAAATCACCCATGACTAGGGTGTTAAGTTGTACTTTAATTGTCCCAAGCAGGTCTAAATAAGCTGTGTGGGCATCATGGTTGATGGAAGGGGACCTGTAACTGATGATTACATGAAGGGGTGGGGTCTTACCCAGTGTAGTTTGGACTTGGAGTAACTCCATAGAGTTATCTTGTCTAATCAGTCTAGAGGCATAATTATCTTTAATGAAGATAGATACTCCACCTCCTTTGGCTCTCACACCTTCAATTTGCATTCTGAAAGTGTGGAAGGCATTGTAGTCTTGCAAAACCAGGGTACCTTCTGCAGCCTTGAACCAGGTTTCTGTGACTGCACAAACACCAGCATCTTCCATGGAGAGGAGTGCTTCCAGAGAGTACAGTTTCTGATTTAAACTCCTTGCATTTAGCAGCATGACCCTTAATTTCTTTGTGTTTGATATTTTCACATCGGAAATTTTGTTGTAGTAACCTTGCCTAAAAAAAGCATTATGGGGAAGGCAAGTGCCTTAGCCAGCAACTGAAAGCCTAGAGGTGCCAGGTGAAGACCATCTCTGGAAAAGCAATGTGGTCTATCAACCATGTCGTCCCATGCTGACAGGAGCTGGATCCCCTTAGAATGACACCAGAAACTAAGCCAATTATTGAAGTCAATAATTTTCTGTTTCTATTGTGGTATCATCCTAGTTGAGGGTAAAATGCTGCTCAAAGCTATGAACATACCTACCTGGGACACATATTCCGAGAGCTCAATCATGTCTCTCTTCATATAATCCAGTCAAGTCGTTCACACCAACATGAACTGACTGATAATGGTACTTGTTGTTTACAGACTTGAGTGTATGTGTGATCTGATGAATCCTTGCACCAGGCAGACAGCTGACCGTAACCTTCTCCTTGTTCAGCCTGGTGAGTGGAGCATCTGTATGTCTCACTATTGAGTCACCTATCACTAAAACATTTGGAATAGATGTGCATTGCCTTAGGGGTTTATATGGTGAGACACTGGTGCTAATATTTTTATGTGTATAAGGTGCTTTGGGTGTTGTGTTAGGTGTAGCATGTTTGTGTTTTGGAGGTTTCTGGTGTTTAGGTAAGTTTCTGGAGAGTACCTCCACATATGAAGGTTTTTGTGATGGATGCATATTATGAGTAGGAGTCATGTGTGAGTTGAAAACCTGTTTAGTGCTGCTGTTCTGGGCGCAAGAGAGCAGTGATTCCAGATTCTTAGTGTAGGAGAATCTCTTACAGTTTGTACTTGAGTGATTTAGGAATAAAGGGTTTTCAGTCAGTGTACATGAGGCAGTTGCTACACTGCCTCAAAAGCCATATAAACCAGGCTGACATGAGAAATGGGAAAATGATAGTCCATAATGCAAGGTTTGAACCTGATATCTCAGTAGATGAAGAGAAAAAGATGGTGTTATCTGGCAGGGAGCTATTTTAGGGGGACTTACCTATGGGGTGTACAGTAGGAGGTCTATAAAAAAGGGGATGTATAGGGTCTGATGTTGATAAGTAAGAGGTAAATATCTGCTGGGTTGTTCACTGAACAGCTAAGAGCTGTTCGAGAACTGCTCTGCTAGATTGCAGCCACTTCTAAGGGAAAATATTTCTATTGATGCTTTTGCATCTATAACAGCCAAGAATTACCCCCACTGAGCAGTGGTGCACATTGGTGCACCACGTGCAAACAAGAGCAAAGCAGCTAATACAACGAAACCAATGAAAAAGCTCAGACTGAGACCTGAACCAATGAAAAAGTACAAACTGAGCCCTGAACCAGTAACCTTTGATTAGAAAGTCCTACTGTATGCTGTTGCCATGAGGGTGGGGGGCTTTTCTAAAATAAGATGTCCTGATTTTTTAGTGCTCAATCCACAAACAGAACTGGATTCAGTTGGTCTGAACCCAGTCTGCACTACCACCAACAGAAGTGCAATGAAAGAGAATAACAGCATAGTGCTTTTTCCTTTAAATTAAATAAGCAACAGAGTAAAAAACAGCACAGTTTTTTTTCTTAAATTAATTATAGCAACAAAGTAAAACAGTAGAACAGATTTTTTCTTAAATTTAAATAAAAGCAGCAGTTGGCATGAAATACAGTCAAAGTGCAACAAATGCAGTAGTAAAATTTGAGCTTGGCATTCATAATTCTCTCGGATGGTTTCTTAGTTACCTATTTGGAAGGCAACAAGCCTTTAAATGGCAACAAACCTACTCATCCTTTCGTCTTGTTAGGAGAGGTGTCACTCAGGGCTCTATCCTGGGTACTCCCCTATTTAATATATTTATTAATGACCTTCACACCTCCACTCACCTTGCTAGTTTAGTTCAGTATGCAGATGACTCAACATTAATTTGTGTAGCCCTAACAATAAGCTCCAAGACATTACCCATAAATCTTTCTCCTCTGTAGAAACCTGATTGAAAGAATCAAACCTCCTACTCAGTCCCATGAAAACTAAGTTAATGATTTTTATGTCAAAAAGTTGCCAAAATCAAAACTAATTTTTACCACAAAGTCAGCAAATAATACTTTCATTGAAACTGTAACTCACAGTAAACTTCTGGGCATTATAATAGATAACAGTCTCAAATATGACCAGCTTATACTGCATACCATTAAATCTACACACCAGAAACTAGGCTCCCTTTATAGGATCAGTGTATTCCTTACAGATACTACAAGAAAAACACTAGCCACCACATTCTTATTGCCAACTCTCTTATACACTGCTCCTATCCTAACAAACTTTAACAATACTCAAAGAAACTTGCCTACTGCTACAATAAAATGGCTAAATTTGGCACCAGTCTCTCTCATATGACCCACCATTGTCATAGCTTAAATCAATTACACTGGCTTGAGCTATACAACTGCCTAACATATTCACAACTAACTACAGCACACAAACTCATTCATCATACAGGAAAATGTCCTGCACTATGGAACTCATTACTGCCCTACTATCCAGCAAGGGACTTCCGCTCTAGTAACAAATTCTTATTACTTACAAATAAGTCAATGTTTCAGGAGACTCTCTCTTCTCCCATTACATTGCTAAACACTGAAATAGTATCCCGACACAAATAAAACTCTCCGACAAACAGAATAGTTTTTAAACCACTGCTTAAACAACATATTAACCAGTCCTGGTCCTGCACATGCTCATCAGAAGGTTGAGACTTTGTGTTATGATACTCTCCAAATACTCTCCTAAAACAGTATACACTCACTCTTTCACTGAAACGACAAAACAATTTTTATACATAACTGGTGTCTGTGCAATCCAATAAGTTGTACATGTGCTTTCTCTTTAGTAACTTCCACCTTGTTAAATCTTAGAATGTGTAAACATAACTACTGTTTGTGTATAAATGTAAATAGAAATGTAAATGCTCTATTTAACTGGAACTTAGTATAATGCAATGTAAACAACTGGAGCTTTTGTCCTTGGGTCTCTGCTGAAAATGTAAATTACCCAGTCAGACTTTCCCAGTAAATGGATAAAAATAATTTTGAAGAAGAATTTCTGATGCTACTGGAAATGTTTAGAAACAAAAATTGTACTGGATAGTACTTTGTGGACTTTGGTGTCTAAGATCATTAATTTTTGTTGTTGTGTCTTTCGGCTTTTCCCGGTTAGGGGTCGCCACAGCGGAATTCCGGTCCGCTAATGATTGGTAGTTGATTTTTACGTGCCGAGTTACCAGCCCTGACGCACAACCTTCAACAAAGGTACGCCCATTCACGCATGTCTCCATGCAGAAGGCGCTCTAGCTGAGAATCAAACCAGACAGCGTCTTACTGTGAGGCGACAATGCTACCGCAGCACCACCACCGCGGCTGTCTAAGATCATTAATGTTTGTGTCTTTCGGCTTTTCCCGGTTAGGGGTCGCCACAGCGGAACTCCGGTCCGCTAATGATTGGTAGTTGATTTTTACGTACCGAGTTACCAGCCCTGATGCACAACCTTCAACAAAGGAATGCCCATTCACGCATGTCTCCACGCAGAAGACGCTCTAGCTGAGAATCGAACCGGACAGCGTCTTACTGTGAGGTGACAACGCTACCGCAGCACTACCATATTGGGACTATCTAAGATCCTGTTAATTTGGTTTAATTCAGGAACTTAACTAAAAGGCAACATTCCACATACTGATTTAATGTGTTTATTAATGTCTAAGATCATTAATAAACATATTAAATCAGTATGTGGAATGTTGCCTTTTAGTTAAGTTCCTAAATTAAACCAAATTAACAGGATGCAAGTTTGTCTTGTATGGTTAAGAAATAGTTTTAGACCAGTGCAAATATGAACCCTCCCTATACCGAGGCAGCTTTTCATTAATCTCAATGATCTGTAGTGTTTTTGTCATTTTTCAGATAGTTTAAACAACTGTGTTACAACTTCCTTTATTACAAATGTATCTGAAGACACAATAGTATGTTACAATCTTTAAGGAAAGGGAATGGCTTGTATGGATGAGAACTAGGACCCGATTAGATTATGAGTTTTACATGCATTAATTGTATTTAGGAATTGTGTGTTTGCTAATTTTGCTGCATTTAATTGCAGTTGCAACTGTATATTCATTTGCATTTACATTTGCGTAACATTAGCTTACTTTGAATTTCTGGATGTGTTCTGCTTATACAAAACACTTTTTTATTATTTCATTAAGCTAGTCCTTAAAGCTCTGATTACAAAAGCAGTGTGTAGTAGCAGGACAGCAGCTTTTGGGAATAAAAGAGATATTAATAAGATAAATTATTTGAAGATGGTGCTGAATGAATTCAAGACCATGTGGGGAATCCTATGCACAGTGTGTGTGGATGTTTGTATTCTGCATTGTCATTGGTCAGGGCACACCACTTTATGGGTTAGATTACTGAGGGTGACTATAGCAAAGAAATTCCTATGACCCTGATTTATGTTACTTTCAACATTTATTCAAGGAAATTCATAGGCCGAGGGTCCTGGGTCCACATAGTGTTCTCAGAAAATCCCCAAACACCTAATTATGGAACCCAACATTATATATCCAGAGAAATTGCTAGACTTCTCCCCCCACCCGAGGTGATAAGGCATTAACAAAGCTGAGGCAATGTGATTCTTTATGAAGACCTGGAAAACTTTGCTTTAGCCAGTCATAGGTGAGAGAAGTACATTCTGTAAATCTGAAGGAAATCTCACTCTGGTGAAATGCTTAACTACTTATTTTTCCATGGCCTCTTTGGTGGAGATGATATACTTAGTGAGTTTGGACAGCAGGGTGAGGCAGCGGAATAGTGGAGTATGATTTTTGAGGTAAGACCCTGATACTCTTTGGTTAAAAAAACTTTATTGCATTGTAAAATATACACATGCCTGTTTCCTTAGTATGGTATATGTGCCAGTTGTAGCTGTAGTTTAATTATTAGAATTAGTATAAACTTCTGTTTTTTATTTGTCCACAACATGGTTGTGGAACTTCCACTAAACACACATTTATGATGCTGATAAAAAATAATAAAATAAAATAAACAGACACACAGAAGACACCTAGCCTAGAAGTGAACATGAGCTCCAAGCATTTATAACAAAGCCATACATCCTAAAGTTTTCTTGCTCATCTGGTCCATTTTTAATGGATTTTTCCCTTCTCCAGAAAAAAAAATAATTTTGTTTGTGTTAGTTTTATATGATATGTAGATCCAATTAAAGCAACATTACAAAATTGTTTTGTCACATGACCAAAATATGGCTCTAAGATTTTTTTCTATAACATATATTGTATTTTTCACAGCACTGCATCCTTCCTTACCATAGCATTATAAAATTTTTGCAGTGTATAATTACACACACATGCACTTACATGCACACAATCATTAATTACAGCTAACTGTGTGACTTGTCTGTAACACAGTTACCTGTTTGCACTCAAATGAATGAATAAATACACAAACAAGAGCCCAGAAATATATTTCACCTTGCTCCTGTCAGAACCATACATTGCAATCAACTGTAACCCCTCTCCCCTTTCAACTATTTATCCCAAGAATCAAGTACAAAGCCCTAAAATTAGGGACAGATTTTAAATAAAACTTAGAAAGTTGTTAATATTACAGGATTTGCAATGGCAAGCATTTTCTGAAAGATATAAAGTCTGGAACTCGCATCCATCATTATTTGTTGACAACAGTAATTTGCCAAGAAACCATAGATTTTATGATAATTTTTTTATGAGAATTATACCAAAGGTAAAATTGGAATTAGGGACAGCCTGAGACCTCTGCCCTCTGGACATGCATACACACACACACACACACACACACACACACACACACACACACACACACACACACACACACACACATATACACACACACACACATATTAGTTACAGCCAGTTGTTTGATTGTGTACATCTTAGATGTCTGCCTTTGATCAGATAAATGCTTGAATACATAAATAATGCCCTAGAAATGTATTCCAACTTGTTGCTGTCAAAGCCACACAGTGTGACCCTCCCCTCAAGTTCTTAACTCAAGAATCACAAAGATCCAATGTTAGGAACAGATTTTAACTATTGCTCTTATATACTTAGAAAGTTGCTAAAATAATAAGCTTTGCATTAGCACATTTTCGGAAGGGTATGAGGTTTGAAGCCCACATGTCTGTCATTATTTAATGAATATAATTCATAGAAAACTATGCTTTTTTTGAGGAAGAAACTAAGATATCATCTTCTTTGCTCGAGAATTCTAGACAAAGGGAAGGACCAAAAAATAAAATATCACTCTAATTTAACTAAAATGTAATAGAACAACAGGTTCTGCATTAACATGGATTTTCTGAACAATAACAATACTGGCATTATAATTGCTTTTCTTCCTGCTACTAATCCACCAATGCTACCTACAAAATATATACCGTACACCTATCATATCTCTCCTTCTGCCACCAACTTTGATCTTTTTCTCCCCAATTTTCCCTTATCTCCTTCTCAAGGGCCTTTAATAACCAAGGCATTTTACTCACTTCCAACAGCTTCTCTACTCTGTACTCTCCTTTTTCTTTCTCCACCCACTGATAAACCCTTCCTATTATGCCTACTCTACTAGACTTTCTTTTCTAACATATAGTCAGTGATACTATTTCATAATCTGTCTTTCATCGGCTTACACTTCTAATTCTCTTTGAGGGACCTTTGAGGGAACATGGGCAAAATTCTTGGCTAGGCTTATAAGAGCCTCTGGGCCAAAAGCCTAGTATCATCCTATGAACCTATGAACTTATAATTTCTTCCCCATGGAACTGCACCTAAAAATAAGTATAATACATTGACTCTTTTATACTTCTGACTTTGTAATGATCTGTGTGTATTGCCTGGAAATATGTATTATTGTCTAATTTCTATAGCTGCCTTAATTGTATTGGTAATGACAGTGTATCCTTTTCATCACTATGGAGTTTTTCTCCCTGGGCCTCTACTGAAAACTGGTTACCTACCCAGTTGAACTTTCCCAGGAAACAAAACCAAATAAAATAAGTAAATAAATATGCACTGGATATAGTCATCAGTGAATTGATTTACCAGAAAATTAGATTTTTTGAGGGATAAAGTGAAAATATGAGAGGCACTCAGGGACATTCTGCAAAACCAGGGACAGCTGACAGGCAGAATTATGCCCTGTGTGGGGCTCTGCCATACACACATCTTTGGTTAGCACTGCACTGCACCATTTTTATTTTACACTGATCATAAAGAGCTCAAGCTCTTGTCCACTACTGGCCCATTCTGAACATAATGAGCTCTAGAAGATTCTCTCTCTCTCTCTCTCTCTCTCTGTCTCTCATTGGTTCTTCAGTTGAGCCAAAGAAAGAGAAGACATCTGAGCTATGTCACACTGAAGTGGAATAGTGGAGTGGAGAAATTTATCAAGTAAAATTGGAGCTCCCACCAAATGCAGAGGGTTGAGAGGTATGTCCATTTTTTCCTGCATCAGTTATACGTTGGATTACCGCAAGCATTTAAAAAGCTTTATATTGCTTTCCCCTGATCAAAATAAATAAATAAATGTTTCACCTCTTCTTGGCAAAATTCACTGTTGCAGTCATCACATTTGGGTTATCCCTGCCATGGTAGCCCTCGGCTGGCCTGAATACCAGAGACTTAGTATTTCTGCGTTGGTTGCTGTCACTTCAGGACTGACGTCAGGACATCAGTAGTATAAAGTAAGGCAGCCGATGCCATTACATCAGTCTTTCTTGCCATGGAGCCTGAAGAAGACGCAGTTTGCATGAGTGCCGGTCAGCTGCTACCTGGGTTTTGTCTACTGAATTGAAGTTGAAGTCTTCTAAAGCTAAGTACCCTGTTGGGGATCCTTTTTTCTTGCACTAACCGATGTCAGAAAAAGTTAATGTCTCACCTGTGGAAAGCAAATACCATACCGAGACTTCCATTCTTACTGCGTCACTTGTTTAGGCCCAGACCACGACGTCCCCCATTGTCACTTCTGTGCTTTGTTCAATGCCAGAACTATCCATCGTTGGGCCATTATTGTAGCCATATATTTTCACTTACAGTCCTCAAATTCCAATATGTCTTGGGTAAGCCATCTGACAGCAGATCTTCTGAAAAAAACATAAAGATAAAGACAGGGACAGACTGCACAGGTCCAAACCTACCGACGATGCTTCCGTTAAGCTTGTTGTCAGTTCTCCGGTGCTCAGTGAGGCGCTTTTGCAGCCCCCGATGCCTGCTTCTGTGGATTCGCAGGCTGCTACCGAGACCCTTTCGGAGTCTGGTATACCGCAAAACTCTTCTTCGACTAAGGATCCTGTGGTCATCTCTACTTTGGATGGTTCCAGAGCTGCTGAGCAGGCACCAGCTTCTGAGGAAGTCCTTTGCACTACCGATTCTCACCACAGACAGATGTCTTCTTTTGCGACTACAGTTCTTTCAAAAAACAACAGAATTTCTAAGGCCCAGGGTACAAACCACACCCAAGAAACCGATGACCCACTCTCAGGCCCCTGCTTCCTTGCCTCATTCTCAAATGCTTAAAATGGCAGAAGACCTTATCATGCTGATCAGGGGAAGCCAAGCTACCCCCTCCAAAAGGAAAAGAGATCTGTCCCCTGTAGTTTTGTCTGAACAAGAGTCAGATGACTCTGATGCATCTGAATATGAAGACATGCAACCCCTCTCTGCTTATGAGTATTCTGATGCAGAGGATTCCATTCCTTCAGCCTCTCCCCCAGAGGATTTTTCCTTTGGGGAAACTCTGCATACCTTAAGGGAACATTTCCAATGGGAGAGTCAAGACTACCCTCAGTCTAAAAATAGACTCAGGGAATTCCTAGATCTTCCACAGCACAGACCCTTGGCCATCCCCCCAGTCCTGAATGTTGTGGAGGATGTTTTCTTGGAATCCAGCTTGACTCCTAACTCCCTCCCTCCTGCACCCAGAAAACCAGACAGGTACTATAGAGTCCCTGACTCACACATATTTCTTTTTAAAAATCCTACTGCTGACCCTGAGGTAATTTCTCAAGGGCCTAAAGGGATTAAAACAACCTCTGCTAAGAATCCCACCCTCTCAGACAGGGATTCCTGAGCACTAGACAGATGGGGTAAAAAGGTATACACCTCATCTACTCTTGCTATCAGGGCACTCATTTGTCAGTTCCATATGCTGAAATTTCAGCAACATACACTGGAACTTCTCAAACAAAAAATGTCTTCCTTTCCTGGTGGGCAGAATTTAAAGAATTACAAGAGATAATGCATTATGCAAGTCAAGTAACTAAACACACCTTGCACTGTGGTTTTGACCTCCTAGAAGCTTCTTGAAGGGCAGCAGTCACTGGATCTGTCATTAGAAGGCATGCATGGCTTAAGGAACAGCCCCTGCCAGACCATGTCAAATCTAAATTCTTGGATGCCGCCTTGCGCAAAGATAACTTATTTGGCACTAAGGCAGAAGAGGTCTTAAAAAAGTTGTAAGAAAAAGCAAAATCTATGCAAACAGTTAAGGATTTCTTGCAGGTCCAGCCACCCAGGTTCAGCAGGCATTGTCCCACCAAACACTGGTCCTTTCCTGCTCCCACTAAGCCAGTCCAGGCTAGGCCCTGGGGAACCAGACCCCTCCAGACAGCAGCCACAGGGAATGCAGAGATCTAAGCAGTGGACTACCTCCACTTCAAAACCAGGGAGTTCTAAACCACCCCCTTATGGTAAGAACTCACAATGACTCACCTTCCCCACCCCCTCCCTCTGCCTACCTTCACTTATCCCTAGGAAGAAAACACTCCTTTCACACAAGCACCTGGGCCACCATTACCAACGACCACTGGGTTCTAAACATAGTGTCTCAGGGATACAAATTTTCCTTCCACACCCTTCCAACCCCAAAAGGGTTCCCAGATCTATCAACAAACCAGTGGGCAGAGGCTCAAAAGCAAATCCTTTTCCTGCTCTCTATGAGGGCAGTAGAGCACATTCCTGCAGAACAGATAGGCCAAGGTTTCTACTACAGACCTTTTCTGGTGCCCAGAAAAGAGGGCACTTGGCGCCCCATCCTTGATCTAGCCATTCTAAACACCTTTCTGGTGATCCCAAAATTCAAAATGCTCACCCTCCAGCAGCTACTACCCATGCTCTCCAAGGATGCTTAGCTAGTCACCCTAGATCTAAAAGAGGCCTACCTCCACATTCCTATCAGGGAATCATGCAGGAAATATTTCCGTTTCAGGGCAGGATCTCAACACTTTCAGTTCTCTGCACTTCCCTTTGGCTTATCTATTGCTCCCAGAGTTTTCACAAAATGTCTGTCTCCGGCCATTGCCTTTTGCAGACAAAGAAATATTCAGATTTACTCATACTTAGACGACTGCCTTATTCAGGCAGACAGCCAGGAAAAGCTGCTCAAGCATGTGGCATTTGTAAAGACTCTACTAACCTCCCTAGAGTACACAATCAACAAAAAGAAATCCATACGGGTGCCCACCCAAAGGATTATCTTCTTAGGAGAAAGCCTGGAAACAGCATCCCAGATGGCATAACTTACACCAGAGAAACAAATTTTCCTGACAGCCTACTTCTCTCAACTAGCCACCAGGCCTCAGCTATCTGCAGAGAAGATCCTGCAAGCTTTAGGGTTCATGGCATCTTGCATACTACTCATTCCATATGCCAGACTGCATATGAGGAAACTTCAGTGGTACCTAAAAGCCTTTGGTGTCAACACCCTCAAGACCTGGAAACTCTTCTACCTATAATTCCTTGCCTCAGAAAAGATTTTCTTTGGTGGGCAACAGGATGCTCCCATAACAAGGGATTGCCTTTCTCACCACCCCACTACACCCAAACCCTCACCAGGGATGCATCAGACTATGCTTGGGGTGCACACCTGGTCAGCGGTGCATACAGGGCCAATGGAGCCAGCAGCAAATCCCTCTGCACATCAACCAAAAAGAGATGATGGCTGTCCAGCATGCCTTGATAGCTTTCAAACCTGTTCTCTCTCCAGGGGCTCTCCTGATCAAAACAGACAACACCACTGTGATGTGGTATATCAACAAGCAGGGAGGGACTCACTCCTACCTTCTATGCAGGCTGGCATGACCCTTTGGCACACAGCCTCTTCCATGCAACTACACCTGTTAGCACAATTCCTACCAGGATCTCTCAACTCTCTGGCAGACCAATTAAGCAGAAATCTTCTGGACCCACACAAGTGGCAGCTCAACAGAAGAACCTTCACCCTAATAACTCAGAAATGGGGCACCCCAAAGGTCGACCTCTTTGCCTCCCACACCAACCATCAGCTCAGCAAATTCTGCACCAGGGAGCATCACTGCATGGCTTGGAAAGTGGATGCCCTGTTCTTCCCCTGGGTCATTCTATCGGTCCATGCCTTTACTCCACTACTCCTCATCCCCAGGGTACTGCTCAAAATAAAGGAGGAAAAACCAAGGACCATTCTTATAGCTCCAGACTGGCCTCAGCAGCACTGGTACCCCTTGCTACGCAGCCTGTCCCCAATGCCCCCATGGCATCTTCCTCAGATTCCAAACCTTCTGACCCAGAAGGAAGGGGAATTTAAGCATCCACAATTGCAGACACTCAATCTGGCAGCTTGGCTTATTCCCTAACCCCAAACCAATCTGCCAACCTCAGTAAACAGGTTCTAGATGTTATCTATAAGGCCAGATGCCCTAGCACCAGAAAGTCTTATGCTGACAAACGGAAAAGGTTCTGCACCTGGATCCAGGCTAAGGGAGCCAATACAGCACAGCCCTCCCTCCCTCTCATTCTAGATTACTTAGCTGACCTACTACACAGTGGCCTCTCTTTCTCCTCTATAAAAATTCATGCCTCTGCTATTTCTGCTCATTTTCCCACTGAACAGCCCATTTTTTCACACCCTTTGATCAAACAGTTCCTAAGAGGGGCTAGCAACTTGAGGCCACCCAGAAGGGCATCAACTCCAGCTTGGGACCTTAACTTTGTATTGGAAAAGCTCACCCTGCCCCCTTTCAAACCAACTTCTTCTGCAGAGCTAACATTTCTCTCCTGGAAGACAATATTCCTTCTGGCCATCACTTTGGCCAGAAGAGTCTCTGAGCTGCAAGTGCTCATGGCTGTGGAACCCTTCATCATCTTCCATGCTGACAGGGTATCCCTCAGAACTAACTCATACTTCATGCCCATTGTGGTGTCCAGTGTGGCTCTCAACCAATTCATTCATTTGCCCACCTTTTTTCCTAATCCCCAGAGCAAGGGGGAAAGGATTCTGCACTCTCTAGATGTGCACAGATGGCTCAGATTCTATCTAGACAAGACTAAATCCTTCAGAAAGTCTGATCAATTGCTGGTTAGCTTTGCTACAGGAGCAGATGGCAAAGCCAACTCCAAACAGACCATCTCCAAATGGATAGCACACTGCATCCATTTCTGCTACAAACAACATAGAAATCCTCCCCTCCAAGGGGGTCAGGACCCACTCCACCAGAGCAGCTCCACCTCTGCAGCTCTTCTCTTAAGAGTGCACACCAGGGACATCTTGGAGGTTGCCACCTGGACATCTGTTCATACTTTTGCCAAGCATTACCACCTGCCTCTCTTCTCCAAATCCAGAACAGGGTTTGCCTCTGCAGTCTTGCAGGGCATCCTAGCCAGCCCCTATTTTCTTTGACTGCCTCCACCCATTTCCTCAGCTTTGGGAATCAATCCAAATGTGATGACTGCAACAGTGAAACACGAAGAACATAATACAGTTGTGTACACTTACCATAAATGTAGATGTTTGAGTGTATTCACTGTTGCAGTCCTGGTTGCCCTCCATTCATCCTCCTTTTTTCTCTTTCCTTACAAGTGACATACTGGTATTTACTTTCTACTGCTGGGGTTCTTCCACCAGAACCTGGCTGCTACTTGGGGGCTCCTGACAGGTTAGGGCAAGAAAAACTGATATAATGGCGTCGGCTGCCTTACTTTATACTACTGACGACCTGACGTCAGTCCTGAAGTGACAGCAACTGATGCAGAAATACTAAGTCTCTGGTATTTGATAACCCAAATGTGTTGACTGCAACAGTGAATACACTCGAACATCTACATTTATGGTAAGTGTACACAACTGTACTTTTTCCATTTGCTGTCTGTAATAGTTTTATCATGACTAGTATGTCATCTGTAGGCTGTATTAATCATTGTGAAGAGCACATCTTTGTGCACAGACCAGCACCTGTTGGCTGTATTAATTCTTTAGAGCATCTCAGCTCCTGATCTGTATTAATTAAACTCCTCAACTACACAAAGAATACAACTCTGGCAGCGTTGTTTAATTTTAAGAACTCCTTCAAATTAAAGGGCTTTCAACATCAGTCCTCAGTATATTCTTCTACATTTATAATTTCCTGTCTCTATCTACATACTACCTACAACAGTCAATTAAATCTTCCTGTGCCAATTATATTCTCATTAAAAATCGTATCTACTTCCACTCTAATTTACCAGTAACATTGTCCTTACTATTGTAGTCCCTCCTGTCTACAAGTTATGTCAACTAAATATAATCCTTATAACCCAACCCTGCTCATTATCCCTGGCTACTACCATCCCAAGAGTACTCATCTACTATTACTTGTATACATTTCTCCTTTCACACAATGCTTCTCCAAAATATATGGCTACCCTCACTCAATAATACTTGCACCTCTATAATTCCATTATTTACCTCATAAGCCATATCTGCTTTCTTCTACCTCCTTAAATAATATCAACACTTATCAAAATCACACACACTTTCACCTAGCTCCCACCCTCTTCACTCTGTCTTACATTCATCTGTTCGAAAGCAAACATCCCACCTTGTATATAATATTCAGCACATCAACGCCAGCCTCCAACCAAAAATGAAACTAACAAAGTTTCACAATCAGTAACTTCACATGTTAAAGTTAACACTGTAATGGGATGTACATCCAAGCCCTGGACCACAGACCCCCACAATATCTCCACTAACCTTATCACCCCCGTCAAAATGTACTAAAGGATTTCTGTTGTTCAATGTCAACCTCAGAAGCATCTGTAACAAACTGCTTGAAGTGCACTCTTGGATTGTATACCACCTATCCAACATCATAACAGTTAAAGAAACATTACTAAAACAGGAAATTAGACAATAAAAGTTGTTCCGTCCAGCTGCAATATCTTCTGACTTGATAGAAAAAAGAAAATAGCAGGCAGAGTAGCAATACTACCTAAATACCCCCACCCCCATTATCAGCAATGGAAAAATTCTTATGTCCTCAGTTAAAACAATAAGCATAAAAATCTAACCATAATAACAGTTTACATCCCTCAGGACAGTAACATTGACACTACGAGGATCTCCTGTTTTTGGTCTCAACCAATATTTCATAAGAAACACTAATTCTTGGGGACTACAATATGCTTGCCTAACAGTAAAACATTATTCCTCTATCAGTGACCTCAGTCTTTATGGTTTCATTCAACTCATATGTACCTTGACTAGATACAACAAAAATGGCAATAGGAAATCAAAAAAATCGATCCAACGCACCACTGAAGACAAATCTCAAATTTAATGAAATACACGTGAAGCGCTTTTCGTCGCCCAAGTTTGAGCAACTTCCTCAGACTAACAAAAGTTAATTACATTGACATTTTTATACTCTCACGTCACTAATATATTCATTGAGAGCATCAATTAACAAACAATCATTAAGTTAAAGCACCCGTCAAGTTAAAAACTAACCAAGTATTGCTACTTTCACAGCTGACAACAGCAAGCAAGTTCCAAACGTATGTATATAATACGTAAAGTGAAAATATTTATATTTATACTTATCTCTCAAGGAGTATAAATATGCATATAAAAATAATAAAGTAATATATAAAATATAAAATGTTTAGTATTTCATTTGTGTTTTTCCAGTACTATAACATACTGTAAGGTTAAAACATATCACATTCTCTTGATACCCAGTCAGGTCTCTAAATTACTAAATATCTTACCACTAATATTATGATAAAATTCCAGTTCAGAACAAAAATATATATTTATATATAGTTCAGAACAAAAATATAAATATTATTCCAAAGCTATTTAATTCAATACTAAAATAAAGTTATAAAATCTAAAACTATAACAAAATAAACCTGTTACAAAGGGCTCGGGATGAACTATACAAAGAAGTAAACCTAAAATACAAGTAGCTGTAAAAACCTAAGTATAAAGAAGTATATACAACCTATAATGGGTGATATGTAGAAAAGTGTATGTGAAAGTGGCAATAGACAAAAGTACTCTGGACTGGATTCTTACAAACTTCCCAACCAAAATTATTTTTGCTGGTTCTCTCCCTGATAACAAATGATTACCTACCCACTTTTGTAGTAATATGCTTCACACATTTTCCCCAGCTAGAAATAAATGACTCAAATTCAATCCAGCTACTAGGTTAACTAGGCAATCACAACAGCAAATGAAAGCGAGAGAATGCATGGATTACTTGGAAATTAAATAAAACTGAAATAAACCTCAAAAAATATAGACAGATCAGATTTAATCATATCTTTAACCTTCAAAGCACTACAAACACTCAAAAATGATCTGGGCATCAATAAACAAACGTGTCCATCCCGGCCTTATTACTCAGCCATCTCCTACAGCTAATAATTCTGAGAGCATAGCCACCCAATGCAATTCCTTCCTTATAGAAACAGTAGCCTCATTCTTGAAAGATGTAACTCCAATCTCCCACCTATCAATGACACTTAATACTGCCACAACAAAATATCACTCCAAACTATTCCAACTTCTTTTTTCAAAAAACTCCTTCTCTAACTTAAAGCAACAACACTTGCCCCACTAGTCCTACTTATATTTAAAATGTTCTTAAATAACCCTCACAAAGCCAGTAAATATTGCCTCTGTCATACAATATGCCAGTGATTCTACCATAATGGATGGGAGATCGCAGATATAACCCAGGGATTATCTCAGTGTCACTGCTTGACAGAGGCACAGCAAAATAATGGGCATAGTAAAGGGGTGGCAAAAGCCACAAAACTCTGGGCTAGGCTTATAAATGCCCTTGGGCAGATAGCCTAGTACGAACCTATGAACCTATAATCTGTGAACCGTAGCCTAGTAAAATTACATCATCTAACTCAAACAACTCCCAGCTTCTATTAACCCCCCCCAAAAAAACTACTGTTGTTTACACATAAATCATACAATAGTAAGAAATCACTATTTTCCTTAACTTCCTCCCAATAACAAAAATTGAAATCATACCTCACACCATACCCCTGGGAGTAACTATAGATGAAAAGATTGAAATTCAACCTCTACGTTAAAGAAGGTGTCAAAAAAAGAAAATCAATATTATTCAACACACCTGTACCTCAAAGTGTTAAAAAGGTTAAGCTTCCCTTGTTATGGTCTATTCTAGCAGTGGCTAGGAAAATAATAACCAGAAATTGGATTTCAGATACACCTCCTTCGTTCAATGAATTTAAAAATGTTATGAATATAGTGTGCCATATGGAAATAAACACAATTAGGTCAAGAACAACTAGAAAAACATCTTATTATATTGTATGGGATAATTTACAAAATTTGTTAAAAAAATCCTAATTTCAATAGCATGGTATTTTAGTTTAATTAATTGATCTGATTGTAGTGGATGTCTTTGTAAATACTTTAGTTGTTTTGTTGAATGTTATAATCATATCTATTTTTAATTACTTGTATAAAATTGTTATGATATTTCTCTTGTATGTTAAAACAATAAACCTGTTTTGAAAAAAAAAAGAAAATCAAAAACTTAATACTGTCTCCAGAATAACAGCCAATTCCCTCCCCAAACTGATGTCACCACGACTGTCCTTAAAACCCACCCATGCTGTGATGTTGTGCAGCAGTAGTGTTGTCGCCTCACAGCAAGACCTCCTCCGGTTCAAGTTTCGGCTGGGGTACTTTCTGTGCAGAGTCTGCATGTTCTCCCTGCATTCTTGTGGGTTTCCTCTGTGTGCTCCGGTTTCCTTCCACATTATAAAGACATGCATCTAGAGCGTTTCTCCCCGGACCTCTGCTGAAAATTAGCTTCATTCCAAGTCGGACTTTCCTGGTTAACAAATGTTAAATAAATAAAATGTCACAGCTCCCAGGTCCTTCCCCTACCCATACAGAAAGTAAAGGCTAGAACAAGGAAACAGTACAATGAGTCAAGTCTCCTGCTGTGAGCTATCAATCACAGCAGGTAACATCTCAAATTACCCTTAGCACTTTGACAGCTAGGGAAGTTAGGTGTGAAGGGGGATGGGAGGTGAGTCAAAGAAGTACAATTCAGGCTTCACAAAAAAAACAAAACTGCAGTTTAGTCATTCTAAAAAGAAGCAGCAGTAAAAAGCACTTTGAAAGACTTTTCTGTGGCATTTGCACTGTTTGTGTTTTAAGTAGTCATTGAACAGCTTGAAATGTTACTTAAAACTAACTGACTGAAAGACACCAGTGTATTTATGTAAAATCAATGCAGTGACAGAAGCCTTAGGAAGAAAGAGGCTTGCGTGATGTAACTTTTTACAGATGAGCACTGCATTGTGGGATACCTAGAGCAGACTAAACAATCAGAATTACTTAAAGATGCCAGACTCCATGTGGTCAGACTCAGAAATTATGTATAAAAATATTTAAAACCTATAAATAGTCCCAGAGTGGTGTTAAAATGTAGGAAACACCAAACCATGATGAAATAAACCTTTTTTTGAGTCTGTGGGTGCGGTTCTCCTTTAACTGATAACACAAGAGTTTGCATTATTACTGCTTATATACTTCTCAACTTACAATCAAGTCAGTCTGTCCTACTTAAACAGTGCTGTAACAAAATGGCTAAGTTTGTGGCCATCTTATCCTACAACTCCTATCACCATTTAGCCCTAAAGCAACTCTTTTGAACTGATCTTCTAACTCACCAGCTCACTCCCAAATACTAATCTCTCATTCTCTTATCCACAGTCCTGAAAAATGTCCAGGCTTGTCCAATATACTTCTACAGAATACATCAAATAGAACCTTATGCTCTAGTCAAAAATGTAACCAGATCCAATAATTTAGCATGTGAGTCTCTCTTCTCCTGCCATATCTCAAAAATATCTAACAATATGCCACTCCATTTAAGACTAATCACCAATCTTAATTCATTTAAACAGCAACTGAAGCAACATCTGATAGATACCTGGTCCTGCTCTTGCTATGCTCCTAGACACACACACACACACACACACACACACACACACACACACACACACACACACACACACACACACACACACATATATATTTATATGCTCATTGATTTATTACTCTCAATTTAATTTTCTCTCTCCAGTCATTGTAAATCTTCACCACATCCTTTCTCTGAATCTCCTGCTCTTCATTTCTAAACTTTACCAATGTGCATGCTAATAGTTATTGCTAGTAATCTCTATCATGTAACATTTTATTGTAATGCATTTCTTACAACTCAGTAAAAATATAAGTTAAATATATGATAAATAATATCTAGATGTACCTAACTAAAACTTCACCTTTTATAGCATGATTCCTTTACACAGAAAAACTTACTGTATTGGAGGTTTTCTCCCCAGGCCTCTGCTGAAAAGAGGCTCTACCAAGTCAGATAATCCTAAAATGTCTATGAATAAATAAAATAGAAAAATAAATAAATATTCACATTTACTGCAACATAGTTTATGATACTGAAAATCAAACAACTTATAAAAAATGTTGAGGATTATGATTGTCTCCAGTCATAATCACTTAAAAAAGCAAAAACAAATGCTGAGGATTATGATGGTCTCCAGTCATAATCAGCTTATGTATTTGAGACATGGATGTCAAGAAATTCACCCTGAGAGCAAAGTTCGGGAAGTAAATGTCAATGTCCATCTTTAGAACATGTAACAAGGACGGTTATGATCAGAAATCCCTGAGTATAATTTTAGAACTGCATGGATCTTAACCTGCTTCCACATACTAAAATAGTTGAAAGAAAATGTGTAAGAGCACAAAGTGTGCAAAGCTTTAAAAGCTGTAACACATTTGTCACAGGTGCATACAGTCCAGCCACCAGAGAACAGTGGCAGAAAGTGTAAAGAACTTTAAAGCATAATAAAGTACTTCATTCGACCAAAAACAGAGGATGAATGACAAGCTTAATGTTTTAAAGCTCTTAGCATTTTCTACTTCTATTGTGGCCGCTGACCACTGTTCATAGGCTGGTACTAGGCTATCGGCCCTAGGGCCTATACAAGCCTAGCCATAACAATTCCCTGGATATTTCTTCCACAATATTTACTTCTCTGGACCCCTGTCTAGCAGGGTGACTGACATGATCCCCAGGGTGAATTTCCTATCTCCCGTCCAATCATCAAGGTTCCTTTTGAAGAGGGCCAAGGAGTAGCTCTGCTTGACATGTATGGGCAGTCTATTCCAGAGTATGGGAAGTCTCTGGGTCAGGAACCTATCCTTCCAGCATATTTTGTTCATTGTTATGACAAGGTTTAGATCCCTGGATCGTGTGGCTCTGAGGGATTGGTATTTCTTTAAGTGGAGCATGTCCAACAGCTCAGGGTTTGACTTGGCCTTGTATGTTAAGCAGAGATCGCCTCTGAGTAGATGATATGCCACAAGAGTATAGCTGGAGTTTTTTTAGATGGTCAGCATATGGCATCTGCTTTAGGCCTGTGATTCTTTTAGTGAGGTATTTCTGTGGCCTTTCCAGCTGTTGCAGATGTCTTGTCAGGTACATACCAAATGGGGCATTATACTCTATAATGGGTCTAATGAGGGATGAGTACAGTGGGACAATGACCTCCTTTTTTCTGGACGAAAAGCCCGTAGTGATGAGGTGTGCCACATAGAAGGATTTCCTGACTGTTGTGGCAATGTGGTTATTGAAAGTGAGACCCACTGTCCACCTGTGTCCCTAAGTCTCTCATCACACTTTCGATGTTTAGTGTACTGCCACCTATGTGGTAATTCATGGGTACATGTTTTTTTTCCATAGGGGATAACTATACATTTCCTGGCATTAAGCTTGAGCCCATGGCTCTGGCACCAGGCATCTGTTTCTGTAAGGCCCTTTTGTAGAATATCCACATCATTTGGGGATTCAATAATGGCTCCCAGTTTGCAGTCATCTGCGAAGTTTGTTAGACAGAGTCCCTTAATGTTGGCCTATACTTCAGAGAAGTAGATGCCAAACAAGAGTTGTCCCAGGACTGAACCCTGAGGTACTCCACTTGTCACTTCTCTGGAGCTGGATTTGGAGTCGGCTACTTTTACAGTCTAGGTTCTGTCAGTAAGCCAGTTGGCAACCCATCGAGTGATGCAGGGATTTATGCCCAGCTTAGTAAGTTTATCTATGATTCCAGAGTGGGGGAAGTTTGTTAGCCAGAGTCCCTTAATGTTGGCCTATACTTCAGAGAAGTAGATGCCAAACAAGAGTTGTCCCAGGACTGAACCCTGAGGTATTCCACTTGTCACTTCTCTGGAGCTGGATTTGGAGTCGCCTACTTTTACAGTCTAGGTTCTGTCAGTAAGCCAGTTGGCAACCCATCGAGTGATGCAGGGATTTATGCCCAGCTTAGTAAGTTTATCTATGATTCCAGAGTGGGGGATGGTGTTGAAGGCCTTTTCAAGGTCCAGATAGGCTGTGTGGACCGCCTTACCCTCGTCCACAGCTTTGGAGACTGATTCGAAAAAGTCAGTCAGATTCAGGAGACAAGATCGGCCCTTCACAAACCCAAACTGGGTGGGGTCCAATGTTTGAAGGTTGCCAATGTCTTTGTTTATAAGTTCCATGATAATGTGTTCCATGCTCTTGCAGATCAGGCTTGTCAGACTTATGGGACGGTAGTTCCCAGGAAACAAGGCAGATCCCCCCTTGTGGAGTGGGATAACTGTAGCTGTGTGCCACTTAGTGGGCACGAAGCCCGAGGTGAGGCTATGGTGAGGTGCCAGTTCATTTTGTAGTTCATCTAGTACACAGCCTGGGATGTCATCTCATCCCATGGATGCTGTATTCTTAGCTTTGGAGTGTGCGGTTTCTAACTGTGTGGCCGTGATTACCGGAATTTGGCAATCTTTTGGTATTGAGATGGGCCCTTTAGGGGGTGAGAGGGGGGTGAAGTTGGCACTAAATCGATCTGCCAGGATATTCTTGGGATCAGTATATTTAATGCCATTCTGTTGTAGCTCAGAGCATATCTCAGAATTGCCATTTAGATTCTTGACATAACTGTAGAATGCCTTGTGGTTGTCTTTGGAATACTTGGCAATTTTATTTTCGTAACTAGCTTTTGAGGATTTTATGAGGGATCTCAGCTTTTTACTGAGGCTGGTGAGGAAGTTTTTTGCATCCTGGGATTTTCCTCTTTTCTGCAACAGTTTCTTCCTTCTGTTGTGTAGTTTGTTTATAGCAATGGACCACCAGATTGGCTTCTTTTTTGGAGAAGAGCATCTTGGTTCTATTTGGGATGGCACGATTCATGCACGAGTGGATGTGCTCGTACAGTGCCTTAGTGTAGGATTCTGCAGTCGAACTTTCAGATCCCGTCTGCATGGGTGTCATGAAGTTTGTCACTTCTGACTTCAGTAGCATGAAGTTGGCTTTGGGGAAGTTTTTTAAGGAGGTTTCCTTACTGAGGGGTAGGGGTGGGATGTGGATGTCAAGGGTGATTTGCTTATGGTCAGACCTGACCAATGAGGGGGTGTCCACTGGTGTGGAGCATCTATCTCCCATGTTGGTAATAACCAGGTCTAGGATATTGGAGCCCCTGGTGGGACAATGGATTAGTTGATCCAGGGCATTGGAATTTATGAATTCCAAGAACCGTTGGGAAAAGGAGTTGGTACCTGAGTAGTTTTCCCAGTTAATGGCAGGGTAGTTGAAATTACCCAGTATTAGGGTGTTTGGCTGTATCTTAATATTTTCCAGTATGTTTAGAAAGGTGTAGTGAGAATCTTGGGGCATGGTGGGGGATCTGTAGCAAGCTACAATTTGGATTGCAGTCTTACCTAGTGTTAGTTGCACCTGGAGAATTTCAGATGCATTGTTCTGGGCAACTAGCCTGGAGGTGTGAATATCCTTGGGGAATATGGACACTCCTCCACCTTTTGTGTTTCGGTCTTGGTTTTGTGGCCAAAAAGTGTGGTAAGAGTTGTAGCCTGTTATTGCAGGGGTGCTCTGTGGAGCCTTGAACCAGGTCTCAGTTACTGCACAGATATGGATGTTCTCCATTTTTAGGAGTGCCTCGGGAGAGTGCATTTTGAGGTTTAGTCTTTTAGCATTGAGTATCATTACCTTCAGATTTTGCATGCTTGTATCTGTTACGGTGGTGGTTTTATCCTTTGAACCTTGCCTAAAAAAGGCACTATAGGGGTGGCAAGAGCTTTAGCCAGTAACCTGAATCCCAGGGGTGACAGGTGCAGACTATCTCTGGCAAAGCATCATGGTTTGTCGATCATGTCTTCCCAGGCAGGCAGATACTGGATCCCTTTGAATGACACCAGAAGCTTAGCCAATTGTTGAAGTCAATCATTTTGTCCTTATACTGTGGTATCATTCTGGGTGAAAGCAGGATGCCACTCAGGGCTAGAGTCATACCTGCCTGGGTCACATGATCCGAGAGCACTTCCATGTCTCTTTTCATGTAGTCCATGGAGGTATGTCTCAAGTCATTCACTCCAACATGGACAATGACAGAGTCATATTTGTACTTGTTGTGGAGTGACTTGAGTGCATGTGTTATGTGGCAGATCTTGGCACCCGACAGGCAGCTGACTGTAATTTTCTCCTTGTTCAGCCTGGTGAGTGGGACATCAGTGTGCCTGACTATAGAGTCACCTATGACTAAAGTGTTGGGTACATTGTCTTGCCTTAGGGGCTGTTGTTGGGTGGCACACTGGTGCTGTGAGCTATGTGACACTTTGGTTGTAACTGGTGTTTGTTTGTGTTTCACCTTCAGAAGTCCTTGTTGCTTGGGCAGGTTAATGTTAAGGGCCTCCGCATATGTGGGTATAGTGTTGCTATGTGTGGATGTTGATGGTGTGGGCTTTGAAGGGCTATGAGTTGCTTGAGGTGTAGTGCAGGTGTTAACCTTCTCCTCTTGACTGTCTAGCATAATCTTGTCCAGAGAGAGCTTTGCTTCCAGTTTGGCTATGTAAGTGCATCTCTCACAGGTTGTAGTGTAGGGTGGTAGGAGGAGAGGATTGTCTGTGTACATGAGGCAGTTGCCGCATTGCCCCAGATTCACCAGGTGGACAGGAGAAATCACTGGAAGCTGACCCTTGGACATGCCTATTTAGGTGCTTTTTTTGTAAAGTATAAGAGCTGTTTTCCCTTACCTTTGCAAGGTACTTTGCAATTATAGGCTGTTTTGTGCCTACAATTAATTTCTCCTTATTGACAAGGAGAGTTGAGTGCTTGTATCATTTTCAGGCTTCCTAGTGCTTTCCAGCAGGTTCTAGAGCAAGTGCTAGTCACAGGGGTTTAGATTTTACTGCTACTACTGAGAAACCAGCTAGATCTAAGGGAAAATTTGAAGAGCAGACTTTCTGGCACCTGGAATAGTTTAACTGTAGCCTCGCAGTGCTGCACAATGCGAAAAATGTGCAAACACACGCGTTTAACATGAGACTACAGCTTAACAATGAGGGGTGATTAACAAAAGTTTATTATACACCTTTCTGAATCAGAAAGATGCTTAACAAAGCATGTCTTTTTCTCAGTTTTTGAGCTCCATGTACTGTTCGTACTGGAGGCACCATGCAATTTGTCACAAGAATATGCAAAATGACTTTTTGTATTATAAATACTTTTTTTGTGTGTGGGCAGTTTTATAAAAACAGAATTTTATTTTTCATTTTTAACAGATAGGTTTAATTAAATTTAGGATGAAACAAGATAATACAGAACTTTGAGATCTCAACATAAAATCACAAAATGACTAATGTTTATTAATATAAATTATGATTTTTTTGTGAATGAGCAGAAAGAGAGAAGCCCTTTTCACGTTTTCTTAAATTGATAACTTTAACTTTAAAAAAAAATAATAGCAAGGGCTTGCAAGCACAAAAGATGTCCCACAAGTTATTTTGCTAGGTATACATTGTATTTTTTGTGTTTCAGCAAAAAATGGTATAATGTTTTTTTTATTTTTATCATATTATAAACACTTTCAAAATGGGAGCAGCTATCAAGCTCAAGTTCATACTGATGTTGTACCTCCTCCAGCTAGTTGTAAAGTCAGGGCTGCCAATTTTACAGTGGCATTTTACCCTTCCTTTGTTCAGATGGAAAGAAAAAAGAAAAACGTAAAATTTGCTATTCTGCTTCCTGTTTTTTATGCATACATGTTCAACATCTTCTTACAAAATTTATAAAAAATTATAATACAATCCTATCCCCCAGAAATGGAAGTGTTAAACAAATAGAATTTGCGAGGTTAGGGTTTAGGTATGATTTCTGGTAATCCCAGGTGACACTTGTCTCATTGATTTTTTTTCTGATCATCTCTGATGGGTAGGAGGAAGATGTATGTCATGTCAGGATTGGAAGGGGGTCTGTAGAGGGGCAAGATGAGTGAAGAGCAAGCCAACACTAGAAGCCATAGTGTATACTGTCTACTTGTATTGTCAAGAAGTGCTTAATGAAGGAAAATGTTGGCAGTAATTCTGGACCCAGATGGTTCTGGAATCAACATTTCATTGTAAGCTGCAAGGAGGTAAAGTATGTGTAGTAGTCATTGAAAAAGTCAGTGGGTTTTGAACAATGTGTAATGCATGGTTTTCTTTTCACTCATTTGTTCTTTTTAATGCCAGTTCTTTAGAAGTGGCA
Source organism: Protopterus annectens (assembly GCF_019279795.1). Taxonomy (NCBI): domain Eukaryota; kingdom Metazoa; phylum Chordata; order Ceratodontiformes; family Protopteridae; genus Protopterus; species Protopterus annectens. The sequence goes on from NC_056741.1 coordinate 1,842,786,779, forward strand.
CGGGTTTATGGACAAAAAACTACCATATATGTATTTTTATTTACATTTATTTTTATTTTATGTATTTTTTATTTGTATTTTAGTTACTAAGATAGATTATTTTACATACTGTTACACTGCTCTGAATCATGCATGGCAGTGTTGAGCTTTAACAAGCAGCAATTTGAAATGTCAAGACCCGCTTGAGGGAGTCCTGAAATGGGGGAACTGAATGGCCGAAAGAACAGACTTGCACATATTAAGTCCAAGATACCATTTCACAGAATATTCCTTTTTCTCTGAGGTATGGTGATCTCGGAGTTGGTATTATGTTTTCCCATCACGCCCATTTAAATAATTGTCATTTGTACTGGTGTAATTTTCACTGAAGCATGTTTTCTTTGGTTTCAGTTAACATGGATTATCATAGGTCTGCTGTATCATGGGATGGAGGTCTGGGGTATGTACTGATTTATATAATTTGTGATTTCTAAATAAGAGATAATTTATGCAACACCCTGTAGTAATTCTATAACCCCAGTAGTACAAACAAAAGTCATATTCAACCTTTGAATCTCATACTTATAAAAATCCTACATATGTGCACACACATACTACATATGCATGCATGGTCACACTGAAAAATGACAGTACATAAGTAGCAATTCTCAGCTTTACAGTTCTGTAACTTCAATTCCTCAGTATGCGTAAGTATTGCAACAATGGCCAAAGACCTTTTACGTCTTATTTCAATGTAATCATTTTCTCTTTAGAACATTGAACATGTGGCAAATAGTTTTGAAGGATTAAAGTATCATTTCTACAAATGAAATACTTTACAAACACTATAAAGGTATGTATCAGATTTGTAAATGGATGTGGGTTGTTTGCAAAATCCTCTTCCCCAAACTGTGTGAAAGTATAATGTATATTACTCCAGTATTTAAATTAGCACAGTTGATTAACATCAAAACAGCACATTTAGCGCTAAATGGTTTGAGTGAAATGCACTTCCGTAGAGAACTAAAATTTAATGTTCTAGTTTGACTATAAATAAACTGTATAAATTAAGGAGTCTGATGAGTCACTTTACAGAACACATTACGTTACTGCTTAAATTTTAAAACAAAGAAATCATGTAGTGAAACAAAATATTTTTAACACATTTTTTATAGGGTGTTAAAATAGTATAAGTAATGTATCTTCTGGCAGTTAGCACAGAGGATTAAGGCTACAAGCTGTTTCTTGTTGTCCAGAGTTTGATTCCATCAGTTTCCATATCCCTATTTTGTGACTGAGTGTCTAGGACAATTGAGAATTTGGGTTAGGATCATCATCAGCCTTGTGGACTACATGCTTGGTAACTACCTATGAACCTGTAATTACTTAATATTTATACTGTCATGTTCTTCAAGGTGGCTAGGCCCCCATGCCTTCAACTTAGAAATTCTAGCCATGCACTCCAGTAACTGCAATTATGGAACCCAGGACTTCATGACTTCATAGCAAAGTCATCAGCCATATCAAGAAACCATTTGTTCCCTTTACTTCAAAGTTGTGTGCCTTAGAGAAGTAATAGTTAGTGGGGTTATGGGGTGCAATGCTTCCTACAATGGGGGAGGGGGGTGGAGGGTGCACAGTCATACCAAAAAAAAAAAAAAAATATATATATATATATATATATATATATATATATATATGTATATATGACACACACACGGGTCTACCTGTTATTATTGAAATTTCACTTGCCCGAAAAGTCACATCAGACGACTTTGACAAAAAACTTTATTTTAAAGAAAATCCTGATCACCGGAGTTTTACTCTGGGAAATTAATCACTTCGCCACCATAGGAGGTTACTAGGTTATTGGCCCTGAGGCCCTTATAAGCCTAGCCAAAGATTTACCCCATGTTTAGGCAAGCCAGCACCTGATGCCCCTGTCCAGCAGGGACATGGGTGGAATTCCAGGGTGTATTTTCTGTTTCCCATCCAGTTATCCAGGTTGCGTTTAAAAAGGGGTAAAGAGGTACTCTTCTTGATGTGAAGAGGGAGTCTATTCCACAGATGGGAGAGTCTCTGTGGCACAAATCTGCCCCACCAACAAGTCTTGTTGATGTCACAGACCAGGTTGAGGCCGCATGTGCTCGTTACTCGAGTGGAGCTTGACTTGTGGATATGCAACAGTCCCATCAAGGAGGGGTATGTGATCACACTGTATGCCATACAGAGGTCAGCTCTGAGGAGTCTGTATGAAATTGAGTAGAGGGATAGGGCTTTTAGCCTATATGTGCATGGCAGATGTCTGAGGCCCGGGATTCTCCTGGTGAGGAGTCTCTGTTGTCTCTCCAGCTGCTACATGTGCTTTGCGAGGTACATGCCAAAAGGGGTGTTGCACTCGATAAGGGCCTTATAAGGGAAGAATGCAGGGATGTTATGACCTCCTTGTCCCTGGATGAGATGCCATTACTTATGAGGTGGGCCATGTAAGTTCATAGGTTCATAGGTAAGTACTAGGCTATCTGCCCAAGGGCATTTATAAGCCTAGCCAGAATGTGTTGGCTTTTGCCACCCCCTTAGATTAGTTCCCTGTGCCTCTGTCCAGCAGAGCCATTAGTTCCCTGCGCCACTGTCCAGCAGAGCCATTAGTTCCCTGTGCCACTGTCCAGCAGAGCCACTGCAGTGATCCCCGGGGTAAATTTTTTGTTTCCCATTCACCCGTCAAGGTTTCTCTTGAAGAGTGTTAGTGAGGGACTCTGCCTGATGTATATTGGAATCATGTTCCAAAGCATAGGGAGTCTCTGGGATAGGAATCTATCCCTCCAGCATGTCCTATTTATCATTGTGGTGAGGTTTATATCTCTAGAGCATGTGGCTGCCCGGGATTTGTTTTTTTTTAGGTTGAGCATGTCCATCAATTCTGGGTTGGACATGGCCTTGTATGTCAGGCAGAGATCACCTCTGAGTAAGCGGTATGCAACCAAGTACAGCTGGAGTTTCTTGAGTCGGGCTGCATAGGGCATTTGTTTGAGGCCAGTAATCCTCTTGGTGAGGTACTTTTGTGGCCTTTCCAGCTGTTGCAGGTGTCTTGTAAGGTACATCCCAAATGGGGCGTTGTATTCTATGATGGGTCTAATGAGTGATGAGTAGAGAGGCACAATAACCTCTTTTGTTCTAGATGTGAACCCTTTTGTGATTAGGTGGGCCACATAGAAGGATTTTCTAACCACCTTGGCAATATGATTATCAAAGGAGAGATTATTATCTACTTGGGTCCCCAGATCTCTTATTACATTTCCTGTATTTAGGGGACTACCATCTATGTGGTAGTTCGCGGGTACTTTGTTTTTTCCAAAGGGGATGGCTATGCACTTTTTGACATTTAGCTTGAGACCATGATTTTGACACCAGGTATCCGTCTCAGTGAGACCCATCTGGAGGGTGTCTGTATCGGCCGGAGAATCAATTATGGCCCCTAATTTGCAGTCGTCTGCGAACTTGGTCAGCCATAGTCCTCCTATGCTTGACTGTACCTCTGAGAAGTATATACCGAACAGGAGGGGTCCTTGGACTGTAGAAGTATATAGCAAACTTGCTGGCTGACAGAAGGCTTTTTGTACAATGGAAGGAACATGGTGGTCAAAAGTCAGGTTGCAATCAACATCAAATCCCTCACAACTGATTGTGTGCTTAGGACGTTGCTATTAATGTGATAATTTGTGTGGATGTCACTCGCCGCAAAGGAGATGATGATGCATTTTTTGGTATTCAGCTTGTGTTTCTGGCACCAGTCATTTGTCTGAGTGAGACCCTCTTGCAGGATGTCCACATCACTAGGGGAATTGATGACAACACCCAGCTTGCAGTCATCTGCAAACTTGGTCAGCCATAGCCCACTGGTTTTTCCCTTCACCTCAGAAAAGTATATCCCAAATAACATAGGCCCCAAGACCGAACCCTGGGGTACACCCCTTGTTATGGGTCTACTGCTTGAGGTGGCTTCCCCTATTTTGATTAGGTGGGTTCTGTCAGTGAGCCAGTTTGCTACCCATCTGGTAACATATGGATTGATGCCTAGTTGAGAGAGTTTATCTGTTATGCCCGAGTGGGGAATAGTGTCAAAGGCTTTGACCAGGTCAGGGTAGGAGGTGTGCACTGTCTTCCCCTCGTCCATGGCTTTGGTGACTGTCTTAAAGAAGTCGACCAAATTTAACTGACATGATCTCTCTTTGATGAAGCCAAACAGTGTGGGATCGAATGTTTGGAGGTTGTCAATATTCTTGTTAATGAGGCCCATGATAATCTGGTCCATGGCCTTGTAGATCAGGCTAGTTAGGTTGATGGGTCTGTAATTTCCTGGATTGGTGGACACTCCACCTTCGTGCAGATGGATGACAGTGGCTATCCTTCACTCAGCTGAGACAAAGCCAGTACTCAGGCTTTGGTTGAATAGGGTGCCTAATGATGCCACATGTTCCTGCCTGAGTTCATTTAGGATGCAGCCTGGGATGTTATCGGGTTCCATGGAGGGTGTATTTTTTGCCTTTGAGAGAGCAGTGATGACCTGTTCCCTAGATATAAGGGGGAAAGGGCAGGTACTGGGGATGTCCTGATTTACTGATGTGGGGGACAGAGCGGTGAAGTTTTTGCCGAATCTGTCAGCCAGCAAGTTTGCTATATCTACGGCATTTGTATATGTGGTGTCCTTGAGCACCAGTTCTGAACAGGTCTCTAGTAGATGTGGCCAATCTGGAACTGAAGTTTGCTTTGGAGGACTTCACTACTGCTCTTATTTGCTTGTTCATGCTAAGGAGATATTGCTTCCAATTGGACACCTGCTCCTTCTTGATCATGGACAGCAACTTTTTCCTTTTGTTATAGAGTTTATTTATTGCAGATGTCCACCAGACACGTTTACTTTTCCTTGGGGAGGATGATTTAGGCCTGTTGGGTATTCCTGATTCCATGCATCTATATAAATGCTCGTATAGTGCTTTGGTGTAGTTTTGGATATTGTTGCCAGTTCCTACAGAGGGGGAGGGGGCTGTGAAGCTGTTCATACCATCCCCCAGGAGGCTGTAATCAGCTTTGGAGAAGTTTTTATGTCTGACCCTAGCTAGATGGGGATTGGGGGAAGATGACTTTGAAAGTGACTTGTTTATGGTCGGATTTTCCCAGGAAGGATGATACTGTAGGGATGCTGCAGTGGTTACTCATAGGTTCATAGGTTCATACTAGGCTATCTGCCCTAGGGCATTTATAAGCCTAGCCAGAGTGTGTTTGGCTTTCGCCACTCATTTTAAATTAATTTTGCTATGCCCTTTTTCGAGGTTAGTATATTGTGCCGCTGTCTAACAGTGACACAGAAGTGATACCTGGGGTAAACCTACAATCTCCCATCCACTCATCAAGATTCCTCTTGAAGAGAGTCAATGAGGGACACTGCCTAACCTGGACTGGGATTTTATTCCAGAGTGAAGGGAGCCTCTGGGTTATGAATCTGTCCCTCCAGCATGTCCTATTTATTTCAGTGCTGAGGTTCAAGTCTCTCGAGCGCGTAGCTCGATGGGATTTGGATTTTCTGAGGTGCAGCATGTCCATTAATTCCGGGTTGGACATGGCTTTATACGTCAGGCAAAGATCGCCTCTGAGCAGGCGGTATGCCACTGAGTAGAGCTGGAGTTTCTTTAACCGGGCAGCATATGGCATCTGTTTGAGCCCTTTGATCCTCTTGGTGAGGTACTTTTGGGGTCTTTCCAGTTGCTGCAGGTGTCTGGTAAGGTACATCCCAAAAGGGGCACTGTACTCAATTATGGGCCTGATGAGGGATGAGTAAAGAGGCACGATGACTCCCCTGATCTAGATGTGAATTCCTTCATGATTAGGTGGGCTATATAAAATGTTTTTCTAACCACTTTGGCCACGTGGTTGTCAAATGAGAGATTGCTATCAACTTGGGTCCCCAGGTCCCTAATTACTTCTTCTGTACTTAATGGATTACCACCTATGTGGTAATTTGTGGGCACTTTGTTTTTGCCAAAGGGGATGACTATACACTTTTTGGCGTTTAGCTTGCGGCCATGGCTCTGGCACCAGTTGTCTGTTTCTATGAGGCCCTTTTGGAGGATGCTTGTGTCGGCTGGAGAGTCGATTATGGTGCCCAGTTTTCAGTCATCTGCGAACTTGGTCAGCCACAGTCCTTCCGTGTTGGCCTGTACCTCCGAGAAATATATACCGAACAAGAGAGGTCCCAGGACTGAGCCTTGTGGGATGCCACTTGTAACTGGTTTGGAGTCTGACATGGCTCCAGCAATTCTAACCATGTGGGTTCTGTCCTTGAGCCAGTTTGCAACCCATCTAGTGACATAGGGGCTTATATTTAAGCTGGTGAGCTTATCTATAATGCCCGAGTGGGGTATTGTATCGAAGGCTTTTGCGAGGTCCAGGTAGGCTGTGTGGACCACCTTCCCCTCGTCAATGGCCTTGGTGACTGTTTCAAAGAAATCGACCAGGTTTAAGAGGCAGGATCTGCCCTTAACAAAGCCGAACTGGGTAGGATCCAGTGTCTGTAGGTCCCCAATATCTTTATTTATGAGGTCCATGATGATCCTTTTCATAGCTTTGCAGACCAAGCTAGTCAGGCTTATGGGGTGATAGTTTCCAGGACCCGTTGAGGCACCACCTTTGTGGAGAGGGACCACTGTAGCTGTACGCCACTCTTTGGGTACATATCCTGTAGTAAGGCTGAGATTGAACAGTAGTTTTATGTTTGGGTTTAGCTCTTCTTGGAGTTCATGTAGTACGCAGCCCGGGACACCGTCTGGTCCCATTGATGCTGTGTTTTTTGCTTTGGAGAGGGCGGCTCTTACCTGAGCATCTGAGATGTCAGGGGGGCAGCACTCTGCTGGGATAGATATTTGCCCTTTTGGTGGGGGGGGAGAAGTTTGCACTGAACCTGTCAGCTAGGATGTTGGCAATGTCTGTGGGTTCGGTGTATATTTTGTCATTTTGGACTAATTCTGAGCATATCTGGGAATTCCCACCCAGGTTCCTAACATAACTAAAGAAAGCCTTGTGATTATCCTTAGTGTCCTGTGCAATTTTTCTCTCGAAGCTGGCCTTAGACGATTTTATGAGTGCCCGTAGTTTTTTGCTAATACTGATCAGAGATGCCTTCCCTTTTTGGGATTTTGCTCTATCATGTAGTAGCTTCCTCCTTCTATTGTATAGTTTGTTTATAGCTGGGGTCCACCAGACAGGACGTCTGCCTTTGGAGGATTGGGTCTTGGTTTTATTTGGGATTGCATGATCCATGCATTCTTGAAGGTGTTCATAGAATGCGTTTATAAAGGATTCTGTGGTCTGGGCCATATTTTCCACAGGCCCGGGGGCTTTGAAGGATTCCACCTCACTTTTGAGGAGTGTGAAATTTTCTTCAGAGAAGTTTTTCACTGTGGTTTTCTGGGCAGGGGGTGGGGTTGGGATGTGAATATCCAGTGAGATTAGTTTATGGTCTGATCTTACCAGTGAGGGATACACTTCTGGTCTGGAGCATAGAGTCCTCATGTTGGTGATGATCAGGTCAAGTATGTTTTCCCCTCTTGTGGGAGTGGCAACAAGTTGTTCCATAGCATTTGAGTTAATAAATTCTAGGAACCTTTGGGCTAGTTTTGGAGCTAGAGTAATGCTCCCAGTCTATGTTTGGGTAGTTGAAGTCGCCCAATATAATGGTGACCTTCATATTTTCTTGTGTTCTCAGGAAGGCCGAGTGGGGTTCCTGGGTTTGGGAAGGTGGTCTGTAGCAGGCTATAAACTGGAAGGCAGTTTTACCCACTGTTAGTTGCACATGGATAGTCTCTGATGCTTCGTGCTGTGCCACCAACCTGGAGGTGTGGGTATCTTTGACGAATATTGATACTCCCCCTCCTTTTGTGGTTCGGTCCAAGTTTTGGGGCTGAAAAGCATGGTATGAGGTATAACCTGGTAGTGCTGAGGTGCTCTCGGGAGCCTTGAACCAGGTTTCTGTTACTGCACAGATATCAATGTTCTCCATGCTAAGGAGAGTTTCGAGTGCGTGCATCTTGAGGTTTAGACTTCTGGCATTGAGTAGCATTACTCTTAGTTTCTTATCCCTTGTGATACCTATGGAGGTGGGTTTGTCTTTTGATCCTTGCCTAAAAAAGGCACTATGGGGTTAGCAAGAGCCTTTGCCAATATCCAAAAGCCCAGGGGTGACAGGTGCAAGCCGTCCCTAGTGAAGCATCGTGGCTTGTCGAGCATGTCATCCCAGGCTGACAGGCATTGGATCCCCTTTGAATGACACCAATACTTAAGCCAATTGTTGAAATTGATCATTTTGTCTTCATATTGTGGCATCATTCTTGGTGAGGGTAAGATGCTACTCAAGGTCAGGGTCATACCGGCCTGGGCTACATGCTCAGAGAGCTCCTCTATGTCTCTTTTCATGTAGTCCAGGGAGGTACGTCTCAGGTCATTCACACCAGCATGAACAATGACTGAGTCATATTTGTACTTGCCTTGGAGTGACCTGAGTGCTTGTGTTATGTGGCGGATCCTAGTGCCTGACAGGCAGCTCACCGTGACCTTCTACTTGTTCAGCCTGGTGAGCAGGACGTCAGTGTGCCTGACGATAGAGTCACCTATTACAAGTGTATCAGGTGTGTTGTTTAGCCTTAAGGGTTGTGACTGTTTGGCACACTGGCTTTGTGAGCTATGTGTTGCACGTGTTTTGTTTTGGGGTAGCGGTTGCTTGGGTGTCTGCTTTGGAGGTCTCTGCTGCTTAGGCAAATTTTTATTTAGAGCCTCCGAGTATGTTTTTGTGTGTTTATGTGTTTGGTTTGCTGTTGTGGTAGGCCTATGTGAGACTGGAATAGTAGTGAGTGTGGTTTCCTTCTCCTCCTGACTGGTTACGCCAGTACTGAGTTGAGAGAGCTTAGCCTCCAGTTTGGCTATATGGTTGCATCTTTCACATGTGTTGGAATTTGTTGGGAGGAGGAGAGGGTTGTCTGTGTACATGAGGCAGTTGTAACATTGCCTCAAGATTCCCAGATTCACCAGCTGGACTGGAGAGGAGATTGACAACTGACCTTTGGACATGCTAGAATAGTATTGGGAATTCCTTTATAATTGAAAAAAGGGCCAATGGGGAACAAGGTACACAAGGGGAGTTTGTGAGGGTGTAGTGCTTTTAATTTTTTAGTGCTGACTTTTATAATTGCTGAGCAAGTGCCAGGTAACTTAAATGCAATGTGTTACAGGTAACTTAAATGCAAAAATGACAAACAGTAACTTTCTTTCAAGTGAAACAAGGAAATAAGTACAGTAAGCAATGCAGATATCACTAGGGATCCACAGAAGCGCTGACAAGCCGCATTTTAGGTGGAATTAGAGCTTCAGGGAAATAACAAGCAAACAAACAAGCATACAAACAAAGCTAGATTCAGCAGGCCTGGATCTACTCTATGCTATAGCAAACAAGGTGTACCAATTTCAGTAAGAAACAGTTCAAATATGCAGGCACTATAAGCCTTTAACCAGAAATTCCCAGCTCAGAAGGGCAGAGTCCAGCCTCTCCTCCCACAAGAGTGCAGACCACGAACCTTCTTAATGTAAAATAACTGGCCTGAAGCCCAAGTGCTTAAACCAGAACTAATATTGAAGACAAGATCCAGAACTCATGTTGGTTACCAGAACCAGAACTCATGCCCAAGTGCTTAAACCAGAACTAATATTGAAGACAAGATCCAGAACTCATGTTGGTTATCAGAACCAGAACTCATGTTGGTTAATACCAAGTCCAAAATATTTTCACCTCTTGTAGGGGTATCAGCTAGCTGTTCCAAGGTGTTTGCAATGACAAAATTGAGGAATCTTTGGGCATTTGTGTTCTGGCATGAGTAGTTCTTTTAATCTATGTTTGGGTAGTTAAAGTCACTCAGGATCTGGGTAAAGGACTGAATCTTGATAGATTTGAACAGGTCCAGATAGGTGGAATGAGCATCTTGAGTCAGATTTGGGGCCAGTAGCTAGCTATGATTTGATGGGTTATTTTAATGGTTAACTACACCTGGAGCATCTCCTGTGCATCATACTGTTTGACCAGCCTGGAGGTGTGTATGTCTTTAATATATATTGAAACTTAGAAACCAAAACTGCCAAACAGACTCAGTAAAGCGAAAACCACAAAGGAAACCTTCTGCAGGTAGCGATTATGGTAAATCCAGTTAGTGAAAGTAATCACGATATAGCGACTTTGATGTTAGCACTTTATTTATACACAAGAACTTTCGGAAGGCTTTGTATCCTTCCTTCATCAGACAAAAAAAATATATTGAAACTTCACCTCCTTTGGCTTTGCTGCCCACAGTTTGGGGTCTGAATGTATGATAGGATGAGTAACCAGGTAAGGCTCCTATGACTAATATGTTGGGTTTATGGTGAAGCCTAAGTAACTGTGAGACACAGGTATGTGGACTATGCATGGTATGTGGTGTGCTTGGCTGTGGAGATTGCATGTGTTTTTGCCTCGGAGGTCTCCTTTGGGTATGTTTATGTTGAGGACCTCCGCATATGTGGGTGTGTGTTGTGTAGGTGTGGGTGGTGTTTGAGGTGTAGTGATTGTGTTGACAACCTTTTCAGTGACAGATATACTGGCTTGAGAGGGAGAGAGCATGGACTATAGCTTCCTAATGTAGTTGCATCTCTCACAAATTGTGTTCCTAGATGGTAGTAGTAGATGGTTGTCCATGTACATGAGGCAGTTGCTACACTGTCTCAGGATGCCCATATCAACCAGACTGGCAGGAGAAACTGTAGGATATTGTCAATCCATATTTGTCAGACTCTGAGGGAGAGATGCCAGGGAGACCTAAGGGGTGGGCTTAAAGCCCAAGTGCTTAAACCAAAACTAACAGGCTTAGAATAGCACTTATAATTTAGATAGGCTATAAACAAGCAGTAATAAATGCAATAGAAAATATGCAGTTGAACACTTTTGAGAACAAGCAGCAAGTAGCAGGAAAAAGCAAGATGAGATAACAAAGTAGTAGGAAGAAACACAAATACAGAAAAAAATATAAGTAGCTGAATAAAGTGTTTTTTGTATAAAATGGAAAGGGAGAAATGAGGAACAGAAGATAATTCAAGGTTAAGGGACTAAGAGGTTTTGCCTTCCAAATTTATGTCTGTATTAGGTAGAATAAGCTAATGAGATGGGACTGGGAGGAGTGTCCCAGATCAGATTTACAGTAGGGGCTGGCAACTGCAAAAGCCACCAACTTTAAGAACACAACAGCAGTTGGGTTGGAGGAAAACAAAATTTGGCCACAGGTCAGCAAATATAGAAATGCAGACACAGGTAAGACAGATAAATAAATAATTCAGTCAAGCAAAAGTAAAGGCAGTGCAGAACACTGAACAATTGGATAAAGTTCAAAAATATACTTATCAGCTCTATATTTCCAGATTGTTTGAGAAGAACTCTGTCAGGCACAATGGAGATTCTAGCAATGTTATGCCATGTTGAACTTTGCCCTTTTCCCCATTATAATGCAATGTCGGAGTTGGTATATTTAGTCAGAGAGGTGGGGTGCAGCCACCCACTTGGGTGGATTTGATATGCTTCAGTTAGTTTATTTATTTATTTATTTTTTTGTGCTGGCTAAGTGGTTAGTTTCCCAGAGTAAAACTCCGGTGTGTCAGGTTTTCGTTAAAATAAAGTTTTCAGCGAAGTCATCTTGTGGATGTGATTTTTGGGTAAGTGACATTTCGATAATACAAAGTAGACCCATACACACACACACACACACACACACACACACACACACACACACACACACACACACACACACACACACACACACACACTCACTCACACTCACTCACTCACTCACACACACACACACACACACACACACACACACACACACACACACACACACACACATGCATTTATAGAATGTAGTACTCTCTAGTTTTAGAGGATATGTGTCTCTGATTAGACCATTGTACAGTTATGCCAGTGTTTAGGGAAACTCTATACTCTATACTGACTGGTCATTTTTAGTTCCATTCATAATTTTGGTGCAGCTTTCTGTCCACATCATTTAAATAGCTTGAGCTTTTCAGGTTGTTTCCTTTTGACATGTTAATACTGAGTTAGGTTCAAGATTGAACTATAGTGGGAATTTGTCTCAAAGTAATGGCAGATCTTGTCTTCATTACGATTTAAAAAAAAAATTCTCTATAAGCATATATCATCTTTGCAATATCAAACACAGCTGAGTGACTGTATACTTAGTCACTCACGCAGTCAGTCATATCAGGATGGATTACAAAGCCACTGTGTCTAGACATTGTGAGCCACACTTCAGAACAGCACATTACTTCATGTATTCCTACTTTTCAGATCAGTGGCAGGAATGCAAAATAAACAAACAACCATGCATGCTTCACCTCTCCCTCTCCTTCCTTATATATGCTATCTCTACAGTCGCTCAGCTGCAACTACAGGGCAATACCATATAAATTACATTCTAGTCAACCACAATGCAGTTGCCATCATCAGCGGTTTACTAGTAACCCTCCATCCATGCTTATGAGTTGCGGCCATCTCCTTTAATGATGCTGTGAACAAGTGCCACCACCCATAGAGTTTACTAGGCAAGTAGGGCATGGAAGTAACACAGTCTACTAAAAACAGACTGAAATGTCAGGTTAACCAAATTATTTTTGTCCCTTTATAGTGCAATCATATATGTATGGGTACAGATAAAGCCTTTACGCATACAGGTTGATATGCTTCTGCACATTACAACATCGATGTGGTGTTAACTGAACCGACTTAGTAATATACAGACTTAAACATGCACTTGCATCTCGGCTTCACACTCCCAAACATGGGTGTGGAGCTTTGCTCCTATACCTCATTTACTTATGTAAAATTACTCCATGATTGTACCACAGCTACAGATACAACATACAGTGAATGACTGCCAACAGTAAAATAAAAACCACACAGCCAATGATTGTTTTAAAACTACAGAAATACCCAGTGGTGTAACTGCCAATCTTCTTGTCACATGTTTGCAGAAAAGTCCCCCTTACCTGTACCCCCCTTTCCCAATATATACTAAATCTAATTCCACAGTCACGCAACCACTGAACAGACATCATCTCAACACACAGTCCATTGCTGCTGTCAGCAAAATAGCAACTGCACAGGTATCAGTCCATTTATAGGTTCATAGGTTCATAGGTAGGTACTAGGCTATTGGCCCTAGGGCCCATACAAGCCTAGCCAAAAAATGTACCCTGGCTTTCGCCACCCAAGACAATTATTTTCCTGAACCCCTGTCGAGCAGAGCCACAGAAGTGATCTCCGGGGTGAATTTCCCATTTCCTGTCCAGTCATCAAGATTTTTCTTGAAGAGTGCTAATGAGGAGCACTGTTTGACATAGATAGGTAGTCTGTTCCAGAGTATGGGAAGTCTCTGGGACAGGAATCTATCCCTCCAGCATGTTCTATTTATTGTGGTGACAAGGTTAAGGTCCCTAGAGCGTGCAGCTCGGAGGGATTGGGATTTCTTTAAGTGGAGCATGTCCAACAGCTCTGGGTTTGACATAGCTTTCTATGTTAGGCAGAGATCGCCCCTGAGTAGGCGATATGCGATGGAGTAAAGCTGTAGCTTTTTGAGACGGTCTGCATAGGGCATCTGTTTGAGGCCAGTAATTGTCTTTCTGAGGTATTTCTGTGGTCTTTCCAGTTGTTGTAGATGTCTTGTGAGGTACATACCAAAAGGGGCGTTGTACTCTATAATGGGTCTAATGAGTGATGAGTAGAGGGGAACAATGACCTCTTTTTTTCTGGATGAGAATCCTTTTGTGATGAGATGAGCCACATAAAAGGATTTCCTGACCACTGTGGTGATGTGATTATCAAAGGAGAGACTACTGTCCACCTGTGTCCCAAAGTCTCTTATCATATTTTCGGCATTATGTAGACTACCAGCTATGTGGTAGTTCATGGGTACAGAGTTTTTACCAAAGGGGATGACAATACACTTTTTGGCATTGAGCTTCAGGCCATGGCTTTGACACCAGGTATCTGTCTCAGTGAGGCCATTTTGTAGTTTGTCCACATCGTTAGGAGTTTTGATTATGGCTCTTAGTTTGCAGTCATCTGCAAACTTTGTTAGCCAAAGACCTTCTTTGTTGGCCTGCACTTCAGAGAAGTAGATACCAAACAGGAGAGGACCCAGGACTGAACCCTGTGGTACTCCACTTGTCACTGGTCTGATGTCGGATTTAGAATCCGCTACTTTCACAGTGTGGGTTCTGTCCGTGAGCCAGTTGGCAACCCATCTTGTGACATAGGGATTTATACCTAGTTTAGTGAGCTTATCTATAATTCCAGAGTGGGGGATGGTGTCGAAAGCCTTGGCGAGATCTAGATAAGCTGTATGAACCATTTTACCCTCATCTATGGCTTTGGTGACTGCTTCAAAGAAGTCAATCAGGTTTAGGAGACATGATCTGCCTTTTACAAATCCAAATTGAGTAGGGCCCAGAGTTTGGAGATTACCAATGTCTTTGTTTATGAGTTCCATGATGATACGTTCCATGGCCTTGCAGACCAGGCTCGTCAGGCTAATGGGGCGGTAGTTCCTGGGGTCCGTCTTGGCTCCCCCTTTGTGGAGTGGGATAACTGTCGCGGTGTGCCATTCAGTGGGTGCAAAGCCTGAGGTGAGGCTATGATTGAACATGGTGCTTAGGTAGGGTGCCAGTTCATTCTGTAGTTTGTGTAGAACACAGCCTGGGATGTTGTCAGGTCCCATGGATGATGTGTTCTTGGCTTTGGAGAGTGTGTTTTTTACCTGTGCAGCCGTGATTATAGGAACTTTGCATTCTTCCGGTATAGAGATGGGCCCTCTAGGGGGTGAGAGGGGGGTAAAGGTAGCATTGAACCTATCTGCCAGGATGTTGGCAATATCAGTTGGTTCTGTATATTTAGTGCCATTATGCTGTAACTCAGAGCAGATCTGAGTGTTCCCATTTAGATTCTTGACATAGCTATAGAATGCTTTGTGGTTGTCTTTAGAGTCAGTGGCAATTTTGTTTTCATAACTAGCTTTGGAGGATTTTATGAGGGATCTCAGCTTCTTACTGAGGTTGACCAGGGAGTTCCTCCAGTCATGAGATTTTACTCTTTTTTGCAACAGTTTCTTTCTTCTGTTGTAGAGTTTGTTTATGGCAAAGGACCACCAGATTGGCTTCCTTTTTTTGGAGGATAACATCTTGGTTCTATTAGGGATAGCATGATCCATGCACTCGTGTAAGTGCTTATAAAGTGCATTTGTGTAGGATTCGGCAGTCATACCTCTATTGTCCGTCTGCATGGGTGCATGACGTTTGCCACTTCTGTCTTAAGAAGTGTGAAGTTGGCTTTTGAGAAGTTTTTTTACGGTGGTTTCCCTAATTGGGGCTGGGGGTGGGATGTGGATGTCTAGGCTGATAAGCTTGTGGTCGGATCTGACCAACGAGGAATTGACCTCTGGTGTGGAACACCGGTTTCCCATGTTGGTAATGACCAGGTCTAGGATATTGCTGCCCCTGGTGGGGGTGTGAATAAGTTGATCCAAGGCATTGGAATTTATGAATTCTAGAAAACGTTGAGCAAAAGAGTAGGTACATGAGTAGTTTTCCCAGTTAATGGTGGGGTAGTTGAAATCATCCATTATTAGGGTGTTGGGTTGTACCCTAATACTTTCCAGTGTATCAAGAAATGAGGAGTGTGAATCCTGGTGCATGGTGGGGGGTCTGTAGCAAGCTACAATTTGGATTGCGGTCTTGCCCAGAGTTAGTTGCACTTGGATAATCTCGGATGCATTATGCTGTGCAACTAGCCTGGAGGTGTGGATATCCTTAATGAATATGGACACGCCTCTGCCCGTGCTTCTTTCTGGGTTAGGTGGCCGAAAGGTGTGGTATGAATTGAAGCCTGGTAATGCAGGGGTGCTCTCTGGAGCTTTGAACCAGGTCTCTGTCACTGCACAGATGTCAATGTTCTCCATTTTAAGGAGTGCCTCGAGTGAGTGCATTTTGAGGTTTAGACTTCTAGCATTGAGTAGCATTACCCTCAGATTTTGCTTGCTTGTACCTGTTACGGTGGTGAATTTGTCATTTGAACCTTGCCTGAAAAAGGCACTATAGGGGTGGCAAGAGTCTTAGCCAGTATCTGGAATCCTAAGGGCGACAGGTGCAGGCCATCTCTGGCAAAGCATCGTGGACTGTCGATCATGTCGTCCCAGGCAGACAAATACTGGATCCCCTTAGAATGACTCCAGAAGCTTAGCCAATTGTTGAAGTCAATCATTTTGTCCTTGTACTGTGGTACCATTCTGGGTGATGGCAGGATGCTACTCAGGGTTAGGGTCATACCTGCCTGGGATACAAGATCGGAGAGCTCCTCCATGTCTCTTTTCATGTAGTCCAGGGAGGTACGTCTCAGGTCATTTACTCCAACATGGACAATGACAGTGTCATATTTGTACTTATTGTGGAGTGACCTGAGTGCATGCGTTATGTGGCGGATCCTGGCACCTGACAGGCAGCTGACAGTAACTTTCTCCTTGTTTAGTCTAGTGAGTGGAACATCAGTGTGCCTGACTACAGAGTCACCTATGACTAGAGTGTTGTGTACGTTGTTATGCCTTATGGGCTGTGGTTGAGTGGCACACTGAGTTTGTGGGCTATGTGTCATTTGGGTTGTGTTGGGGGGTGGAGTTTGCTTGCGTTTATGCTTTGGATGTCACTGATGCTTGGGCAGGATTTTAGTGAGAGCCTCCGCGAATGTAGGTGTGTGTTTTGTGTTTCTATGTGTGTGTTTTGGTGGTGTAGGTTTTGAGGGACTATGTGTTGAGTGTGGTGTGGAGCAAGTGTTTACCCTCTCCTCTTGACTGTCTAGTCCAGTCTTGGGTGAAGAGAGCTTTGCTTCCAGTTTGGCTATATAAGTGCATCTCTCACAGGTTGTAGTGTTGGGTGGTAGGAGGAGAGGGTTGTCTGTGTACATGAGGCATTTAAAACAGGAAATTAACAAGAGGAGAGTCTGCACACTATGAATCGTGATAGCGAACAAAGCACAAACTCTGAAGTGTATAAACTGAAAGCTGGCTGGCACAAAGGGACCTTATCTCAGAAACAGAAGAATACTGTAGTTTCAAAGACCAAATACAGCATATTTGAAGTTATACTCGATTATTAAATCAAGTTGAGTAGTAAGATATACTTAAAATTGTGTCTCTTAGCAAAACTTTCTTCCAGCTGTGTTACATTAACAGTAATTGTTTTGTGAACTCTTCCTGTGCATACATTTATTTGTTTACCGTTTGTTAACTGGCACTTTTCAGCTATGGCCAAGGCCACAAAGCAGAATACTTCACAACAGTGCATTAATAATAGTTCATAGAAAAGTGCTGTATGGTTTAATAACAGATCCTGTGATACAGCACATTTGTAGACACCAGCCTTCTGCTGCATATTTTATGGTTTAACATGTTTACTAATCTACCCAAAAGATAGTATATAGTTAACAGTGAATTTTCTTTTTACATTTCATTGATTTACACTAAACTGACAAATTACAACTCTGCATTTCACTGTGCATAAAAACTGAACTCTCGACTGTCCCTATTTTGGAGGAATGCACCCATTTTCAGGTCTGATTTAGGATGTCCCTATTTTTGGTGGTATCCCTATTTTCAGGCTTGATTTATCTGTGCACCCAATTTTCTGAATTCCCCTCATCACGTGGGATTTTTGAAGCTGTTTAGCACACAGAAAACCACACTACATGACTAACATACTAGTGACAACAATAATTTAAATAAAGAGGACACACATCTTACACCTCCCTTTTTTGAAGCAAAAATAAACTGGGCTGCTACAAGTGGTCATATACCATTACCTCGAAACACACTTTCCTGCTGCCACTCACTCATGCTTGCAAGTGCCCTAATTCCCACTAACCTTGATCCCCATAAAGCTAAGAAAGGCTAACTGTCCCTTCCCTAACCCTGACCCTATAACTAAAATTTCCCCACCCAGTCCCTAAACCTTAACTGCCAAGTGGTTACTAAACTTAAAATCCCTCTCCCTAAATCCTAATCTCTCGGTTGCTCCTGAACAATAAAATCCCTCTCCCCTTCTTAATCCCAACCTTCTGATCCCCTCAACTCCCTTTTTTAAGCTAATATTCCCTTCCCTAACCCTAAATATTCTTCTATTATTCAGTCGGTCCCTAAACCTAAAATGTTCCCCCCAACTATATTCTCCCAGTCGCTTCCTAAGTCTAAAATCTCTTTCCACTTCCTAAATCTAAACCCCTCCTCCACATTTCCCTTCTCCACTTACCTGGTTGGCAGCGAGCACTTCCGTGCATCTATCTGTCATGGCAGATGTGTCTCCTGAACTCCGTGATCGAGTTTGAGCACCTGTTTGGGCAGCTGTGCAGATGATCTTACAGCTGTTTAAGTTTGTGCCTGGGAGTCGGTGGAATTGGAGAAGCTGGGGCTCTAGCAGCTGTAGAACATCCAAATAAAATGACCTTGTGTAGTAGAATTTCACGATACAGTTCATTAAAGTCTACAGATTTTACTCTGTCTCATAATGTTCATATATTTTTCCATCATTTTTGTCACTCTGTTTTTAAACTTTTTTTCTGAGTAGTATACCACAATCTTACTGGATTTGGGAAGAATTATGTGCTAGCTGGTATTCAGATTTTATACTAATTAGACGTCCAGATTTTTAACTGGGTGTTCCTATGTTTCAATAGCCTTTGTTCCTATTCTCAGCTACTGCAGGTTCAGAAGTATGCATAAACAGAAATTGACAAACACAGAAATAACTTCCCTTTGATGGCAATGTAGTGTATAATTTGGTGTATTCTTAAATAATTTACAGTAGCAGTAACCACTGATCATATGCACGTTTACCATGCATGTGTCATTTCTAGTGAGAAGTTGTTGTTGTTGTGTCTTTTGGCTTTTCCAGGTTAGGGGTCGCCACAGCGGAACTCCGGTCCGCTAATGATTGGCAGTAGATTTTTACGTGCCGAGTTGCCAGCTCTGATGCACAACCTTCAACAAAGGTGCGCCCATTCATGCATGTCTCCACACAGAAGACGCTCTCGCTGAGAATCGAACAAGACAACGTCATACTGTGAGGCGACAACGCTACCGCAGCACCACAACCGGAGTACTGATTTACATTAATTACTGTACAGCAACTCTTGTTCATTTGTGTGATTAGAAACATCAGTGTTGCTTTGTTGTTCACCAAAATATTTGCACTATAGTTCACCCTAGATGATTAAAACATTTGTTTTCCTGCATGAGGTAAATGCTAAGCTGCTTTCTACTGATATTTTTTTCTGAGTTTATATGGCAGTTTGCTCCAACAAGTTGCATAATCTTACAAGTAATTTGGAAGATTGGCAGTTCACCTATGGCATGTGTTTGTGATATGGCAGGAAAAAACACATGGGCATAGGGAGAACATGCAAACTTCATAGAGAAGGTACCCTAGCCAAAAACCAAGCATGAGAACCAAGTGTTATGAGGCAACAGGCCTAAATACTGCACCATTATGTTGCATCAGTTCATATGTTTGTTGCTGCAAAGTATGTTTAGCTGTATGAACGAGGTCTATCACTAAGTGTCCTAGCCGGCAATTATGTAGACTATTGGACCTTGTGTAACTGTGAATCCAGAATACCAAGTGACATCACAACACAGTATCTAATGTTCCTGTACTGTGATGCTGTTGGCGCTAAACTGTTCCTGTAAAAAAAAAGTGGCTAGATTGTCTTTTTTCATAATAGGAAAGAAGCTGCCTATTCTGATTTGTTCCATTTGTAAGGGGAGGCTTGCTAACAACTCCCTTAATTCCCATGTGGGGGTGTTAGGGTGTAGCAGCCCCCCTTTACAAGTGGAATTAACCAAAAAACAGCAAAATCTAGCCGAATGTTAGAATGTTATGGCAGTCGTGAAGTTTGACAGACCTTGCTGTAGTAACTAAGAGCTCTGCCAATGCACTGGCAAGGTCCAGTGTTTTAAATTAATGCCTCCTAGTACTGTGAGTATAATGGCTTTCTCAGCTGCCAACCCAGTACTTGTTTCAATGGTAACTTCTCTCTGAGTGACTCAGACCTGCTGGACCAAGCTGTTGTAAATATTAGAGTTACTGGGTATTATAAGTGAAAACGTTTATAGAGGCAGAAACTACAAAACTACCTGCCTACTCTAACCGTGTGAGTTTTTCTGCAGGCAGTGCTGTGTTACCCCCTGAGTTGGATCTATAGGTTATACTGACTGCATGGCTATACTAGTAAGAACAGGGGTGTCACACATTTGTAGGTTCTTCCTCTTGCCAAGTCATTCCCTGGTATGGAGGTCAGTACTTGGGTTTATTCATGCAGAAAAAAAATTCCAAAGTACATCTTGTAAGATTTCTCTAATAATATATAACACTATAGCTTTCTTTTCACTGCTTTAGTTCTTTATCTGTGGTAGTTATTGATTTTTTTTTAAACTGTGACTTTGCATTTGTCTCAGTTTTATTTTAAACAATTGTTTGTTAGATTCAACAGCTTTACTTTTAGTCATACCTCTCTTCTTTGCTCAAGAATTCTGGACAAAACTAAAAATAATGGAGGACAAAGGCCCAGAATCAGGGGCAATTTTTTAACATTACTCTAATTCATTTAAAAAGTTAGTAGAACAGGTTTGCATTAGTATGCATTTTTCAGAACAGTAGAAAGTATGAAACTCTTGACATCATTGACTGACTGTAATCCTCAGTGATTTTCCAGAAATCAAACATTTTTTAAGGGATGGGACAAAAACTGGGGACATTCTGCAAAATTAGGGGACATTATGGTATGCGTGTGCAATGAGATGTGTGAGTACAGATCCTCTTCAGAAGATCAAAACCTTAAAAGACTGAAAATCAAAATATCTAAAACTCAAAATATCAAAAATGGAATTTGCTCTTTCTCCAGTTTTGTGGGATCTTGGAGTTAGTATATATAATTAGCAGGGAGTGTGGGGAGCACATCTCCGTACATAAAGGGTGCAGGGGGGCTTGCCTCCTGCATTAAAAATATTTACAATATTTTCAGTTTTAGATATTTTGATTTTCAGTCTTTTGAACTTTTGATCTTCTGACATAGACCCATAAGCACGTGTACATTCTTCTCATGTACACACAGCACTAGGGACTTAACATGTGTCTCTGCCCTTTTTCAACTTTAGCAGTTTACCCTGGAAGTGCCACAACTGTATTAATACCAACAGTCAGCTGATATAAAAATATGGCATACCTGATATCCAATATACTATGTGTTTCAGTCCACTTATTCTGCCTGACTTCAAACTTGTTTCCCTCTCTTTTCAGCACCACTGTGTAATAGAGCGTGAACTAATTTGCTGCCTAGCCATAGGTACCCACCTTGTCGTCTTCTGAGTTTTGTTGTTGGCTGTCCTCTGCATTTCTGGCTTTGAGAGTGGTAATCCTGTACTTCTCTCTGGCAGAACCTTCTAAATAAGTTGTAAATGGGAATTTATCTATCTCAGCACTGGGCTGTGTAAGATTCAGGAAGTTAGTTGTTGTAATTACATGAAATATGTGGGGACTGTATATTGTCAAAAAAGGAAAATAAATATTTTAATAAAGGACAGTATATTGGATGGCCAGCCATTAGGTTGTCTGGAACCATGGGCCCTGGGGGCCACCCAAATCACCCCTGTTATATTCTGAGAGAAAAATGGGCTGAAACACTCGCAAATACTCAAAAAATAAAAATAGTGTTTCAAGCAGTTTAAAGGACGTAGGTACAAGAATCCACTGTAAACCTTGTTAAATCCTTTAATATTAAAAACGAAGTTTGTTGAGTGCTTTCATCATGTAAAATGCAAGACTTCATCAGAACAAGGCAGAAGTGGCAAAACCTTCATTTAAATACATCATCTGGTCAATCATCTTGTTAACCTACTACATTTCAAAATCTTAAAGTTATATGTTCCATTGTTTAAAAACATATTTATGTAAATCCATCACAAAGAAATATTTTTTGTTAATAAAAAAATTCTTGTAAGCCATATATTCATTCTTAATATCATAAACTAATAACCTTAAAAAGCTTTTTGAATCTGTCAAATGTAGGAATATAAAAATATAAAAGGTAAAATAGCTACATCTTTGCTGCCGTCATCTTCAAAACTGGAGCAACTGATACAGAATCATTAAGCCTTGGGGGCTGTGACATTAAGCCTAAGCTGCCAGTACAGTTCTCTGTTCTCCATCTTGATCTCTCAGTCACCACTGCTGGAGCATTTTGGAATTATATCAATAATACAGAATTTGAATTTGTCAAGTGGATTTTTAGTACACCTTATGGAGATGTTGTTCGTATATTCTCTTTTTGAACATCCTCTCTGTTTTCCCAACATAAAAACTTGGGCAAGAGGCACACTTAGCCCAAGAACTCTACACCTTTGAAATGACAGTTACCATCATGTGATTTCACAGTGGTACTTTGGTCTGCCCCCATTGCAGTTGTTTCTCCCTCAAAAATAAAGGGGCAGTATTTACAGTGATCCATTTCCTTGTGACTGTACTTGTTTTTTATTGCCACAGCCTCTTTCAAGGTTGCTATCCAACATCCCTTTTAAATTCTGGGGTGTCTTAAAAACAAAACATGGCTCCTCCCCCAGAAGATGGAAATATTTGCTGTCTGTTCTTAATATCCTCCAGTTTTTGCAAATAATTCTTTTAAGGTCTTCTGAGCTCGAATTATGTTGAATAACCAAAGCCCTTTCAAATCCTGCATTCAACATCGTGTTGTCAGCATTCCGTGTATACAATTCTTTATTTCCTAATAAGGGTTTGTATTTTTTACCCCATTTACTTATAATATCCTGAGAAACCTTTCTTTGAGCTTCAAGGGGAACCCTCTCTCTAAGAACATTGCCTTCAATTTGTTAATCTCTCTACCAAAACTACTTTATCATATTTGCAAGCCTAATACATTGCCCTTTGATTAAGCTTTTTTTACACTTGAAAGTTTGATTGCTATGAATGTGTAAATAGGGATTGCTGAATGTTGGCTTCCTATATATGTTTGACCTAAATCCATTGTGTGTAACAGAGATATGAGTATCTAAAAAATGGATCTCCTCTTCATTGAACTGGTGGGTAAACTGTCAAAAGTTTGTACTTGAATTCTAAATTTTCGTAAATTCATTCAGCATCTCCTTAGGCCTATTCCACAGAATAAATATTTCACATAGGAAACGTAAATAAGTTTTACAATACTTATAAAACTCTAAATTAAGCAGGAAGTCCATTTCCCAATGGGTCAAACCAAATTAGCCTCAGTCTTAGCTATACTTGTAAACAGGTCTTTAATATCGATAGTTAAAAAAAAACTATGCTCTGTTCCCATAGGCTATTGTCATGGTGACTAAAAAAGTTCCAAGAATCTTTTAGAAGATGTTTGAGCTATAAATAAACTAGTTTTAATGTCCTATCGATAAACTGATAACGGGTAGGTTTTGGATCTCTGTGTGGTTATTATGGGTCTTTTCAAAGATTGCTAACAAAAATATGCAAGCGAGGGGGTTGAAAACACTTTTCTTTTCGTAAATAGAAACTTTGTTTTACCCGTTTTTACTTGCCCTGGTGTATTAAATAAAATGGGCAAGTTAGGTTTCCTAATAAATAGTCTACGTTCCACAAGGGCATTAACACTATCAAATTTCTTTGTGGGTATGAATTTAAACCCTTTCTGGAAAAGGTCAAAATGAATAGGGGTGATGAGATTACTATAGCTGAAGATCTTAAATGTACGTCTAATTAACAAAACACCCCTGTATTCCTTAGCAATTATTTCAATCTCTTTTTCAACCGATTTGTCTTCCCTCCAAATCTCTGCCTACCCCGAGCTGATTGGTATGGAGGAGTGTGAGATGTCTACTTATTCATGTAATTATGTGAAATATGTGGGGACTATATATTGTCAAAAATAGAAAATAAATATTTTAATAAAGTACAGTATATTGGGTGACCAGCCATTAGGTTACCTGGAACTGTGGGCCCTGGCCACTCAAATCACCTCTGTTATAATCTGCCACTTTATATATGCATATATAATATTATGACAATTTGTGAAAACACTCACTAAAACTCGAGTCATCATCTAATATACAAATTATAGGAGTTCAGCTGAGTTCAGGTTTTTCTGCCTTATACTATGACATATGTCAGAATCTTCACAAATCTTAACAGAAGAGTAATTGTGAATTTAAAACACATTTTATGCAGATTTAGCATATTAATTCAAGGCTTAAAGAAGTACCTGCTTCTTAAGATCTATATTCTTTGATTCACTTTCCACAGGGAAATGTGTAATTTAAGCAATAAAACTTAATGATTGTACAATATTCACAATCAGGTCATGCACAGTAATGGATGCAAGTTCATTAACAGTCTCTTGACATTCGGTCTTCGCTGCACCTTTTCTGCTCAGCTGTTGATTGCGTGTATCTGGAAGGCAGAGATAAGATTCAGGTCTTTCTCTGAAAAAAAAATCTCACTTTTTACGTGAATTTGTCTCTGCATTCTTTAGTAAGTGTCATGATTTGTATAGTACAAGTTCTTGAATAAAAAGGCTTATTATAATATTAATTTTATTTAAAAATAGCTACTGTCAAATAAGCCATGTTGTATCCACCAGTCTTTATTTTCCACTTAGCATTATTTGTCAGTCATTGTATTAAAGTAATTGTTAAAAACATTGACTTCTTTTGTTTTTTTCTTTCATATTATTATTCTACTAACTTGTAGTGCTGTCTAGGTTTGTTTTTGTATGTGAATTTAGAAAAGTACTGTTTGTGGCTACAAAGATGCAGAGAAGCTAGCTAGACTTGAAGACAAAAATGAAATTTAAAACTAAACAAAATAAAGTAAAATTGAACTGTAGGTATTCATAGGGTGTCCCTCGGTAATCTGTAGATGTTCATCATGTTTCACTGTTGCAGTCATTACACTTGGGTTATCTTGCTGGCAGGCTACCTGCAGTCGGCCTGAATTCTAAAGTCCTGGTCCGGCATTGGTTGCTGTCGCTTCTTCCCTGACGTCAGTGCGCCAGGGGTATATAAGATGCAGCCAACGCCATTTTCTTCGGTCTTTCTTGCAGTGCAGTGCCCGAAGCAAAAGCAGTTCGCAAGTGCCGGTCGGCCGACTCCTGAGATTTTCGAAATTGAATTTCAGATCTGAAGTCTTCAATAAAGCTAAGTACTCCTTTGGGGAAACTTTTTCTTGCTCCAGACCGATGTCAGTAAAAGTTAACAATTGTATTTCTTGTGGGAAGCAAATACCGCATAAGGATTTTCATTCTTACTGTATTCCTTGCCTAGGCCCTGACCACGACGTTGCTAGTTGTTGGTTTTGTGCTAGATTCAACCAACGCACTATTATGCGTCGGTTCGATTTTGCTTTACATTACTTTGGCCGAAGGTTTAACTATATAATGCTATCGAAACAACCAACGACCGGAGTACATAAAAAACACAAGCACAAAGAAAAAGACAGGCATCCGAGGTCCAAAACCGATGACGAAGCCTCTTCTAGGCCAGTCGCCGGTTCGCCGGTTTTCAGTGAGGCGCTTTCGTAGCCCCTGACACCCGCTACCTCAGAGCCACAGGCCGCATCCGACTCCCATGTGGAGACAGCTAGGCCTCTGGAAACTCAAGGTATTGGGCCTACGGAAACAATTCCCTCAGATGGGTCCGGAGCCGCTGAGCAGGCATCGGCTTCTGAGGGTGTTTTCAGACCTACACAGCTTACTATCAAGACCACTTCAGCAACCAAGGCAAAGTCTAAAACACCTTTAAAGACAAAGAAACAAGTACAGCATTCTCCTGGACAGTCATCCATGCCAAAGAAACAGATGCTCAAAATGGCTGAAGACCTAATTACTTTGATCAGGGGTTCCCATCCCCCTCCTGGTAAAAGGCCTAGGCAAGACACTGATTATGACTCCTCTGACCAGGTTTCTATTTCTTCTGATTCCTCTTCAGAACAGGGATATTCTCTTCCTCCCTATGAGGACTCTGATGCTGAAGAATCTATCCCTTCAGCCTCTCCTCCTGAGGACTACTCTTTTGGGGAAATCCTGCACACCATGAGGGAACATTTCCATTGGGAGAGCCAGGATTACTCAGAATCCAAGAAAAGGCTCCGAGACTTTCTTTTATTGCCTCAGCACAGGCCTCTTGCTATTCCCCCTGTACTAGATATTGTTGATGATGTTTTTTCTGAATCCAGTTTGACTCCTTATTCTTTACCCCTTATACCAGTTAAGCCAGGTAGGTACTACAGGGTTCCAGATTCTCATAAATTTCTTTATAAAAACCCTGCTGCTGATCCAGAAACTATTTCTCAGGGTCCCAAAGGGGTCAAGGCTTCCACTGCAAAAAACCCTGTTCCCTCTGATAGGGATTCTAGAGCACTGGACAGATGGGGGAAGAAAGTTTACATCTCTGCTACTTTAGCTGTAAGGGCTTTAAACTGCCAGTTTCACATGCTTAAATATCAACAATACTTAATGTCTTTGCTAAAACAGAAAATGCTTACAAGCTCTGAATGTTCTGAAAACAAGGAAATTCAGGATTTATTGCATGCAGCTGAACAAGTGGGAAAGCATACTTTGCAATGTGGTTTTGATTCATTAGAGGCATCTTGCAGAGCCACAGTTACAGGTTCTGTCATTCGAAGGCATGCTTGGTTAAAAGAACAGAGTTTACCTGATCATGTTAAAGCAAAATTATTGGATGCTCCATTACAGCATAATACTTTGTTTGGTGTTAAGGCAGAAGAGGTGTTAAAGAAAATGGAGGATAAAGCAAAATCAATGCAGACAGTAAAGGATTTCTTACAGGTTCAGCCACCTAGATTTAGCAGGAACTGGCCTACTAAAAATTGGTCCTTTCCAGTGTCAGACAGGCCACAAAGAGGCAGATACAGACGCCCAAGAGGCAGATCTCAGCCCCAAGGATCATACAGACCTAAACAATGGGGTGCTTCAACCCCCAAAGGCGGAGAAGACAAATCACAACCTTATAGGAAATAGTCCCAATGACTTTCCTCTACAAATACCAAGCACTTACCTCTTGGCAGCACCCTTGGGGGGGAAACTAGCACTTTTGTCACAAAACTGGCACATGATCACCCAGGAGAAATGGGTTCTGAATATTGTTTCTCAGGGTTACAGGTTCCACTTTCATACCCTTCCAAGGTCAAAAGGTATGCCAGACCTGCCACACAATCAATGGGCAGAGGCACAAAAACAAATTTCTGCTCTCATGGACATGAGGGCTATTGAAAAAGTACCACAGCAAGTGCAGGGGCAAGGACTTTACTCAAGACATTTCTTGGTACCCAGAAAGCAACTTCTACCCATGCTGAGCAAGAAGGCTTGGCTTGTTACTTTGGACCTCAAAGAGGCATACCTGCATGTCGCAATCAGACAATCTTGCAGAAGATACCTCAGATTCATATCTGGCTCAATGCATTACCAATTCTCTGCACTGCCCTTTGGCTTATCTACTGCGCCCAGGGTCTTCACAAAATGCCTGGCACCAGTAATTGCATTTTGCAGACAAAAAGGAATTCAAATATATCCCTACTTGGATGACTGCCTTATTCAACCAGAGAGCAAAGACATTCTACTAAAGCGTCTGGAATTTGTAAAAAGATTACTAATTTGCCTAGGGTACACAGTAAATGAAAAGAAATCAAAATTAATGCCCTCTCAAGGGATAAATTTCCTGGGTGCAAGTTTAAATACAACTGCCCAGATGGCTTATCTCACGCCAGACAAGCAAAGGCAACTGACTCATTACTTTCAAATGATGGCAACAAAGACCCAGTTACCTGCAAGAAAAATTCTGCAGGCTTTGGGCTTCATGGCATCCTGCATCCTGCTAATTCCATATGCAAGACTGCATATGAGGAAGCTACAATGGTATCTTAAAAGTGTTTGGACTCAGCATTGCCACAGCCTGGAAACAATAATAACTCTTATCCCCTGCCTGCAACAGGAGTTTTGATGGTGGGCACTAGCCTGTCACCACAACAAGGGACAGCCTTTCACTTTACCCACAGCTAGGCAGACACTAACAGATGCATCGGATTATGTCTGGGGGCACACATGGCAGGAAAATGTATTCAGGGCACGTGGCCCACGGACCAAATGCATCTTCATATCAATCAAAAAGAGATGCTAGCTGTACAAAATGCCCTGACAGGCTTCAAGGATATACTATATCCAGGACAACTATTAAGGATAGACAATACTACAGTTATGTGGTACATAAACAAGCAAGGGGGCACGCATTCCTACCCCCTCTGCAGGCAAGCCATGACTTTGTGGAACACAGCACTGACCTATCAAGTACATCTGCAGGTACAATTCCTGCCAGGAAAGAAACATACTCTGGCAGACGAACTAAGCAGAAACCTCATGGACCCTTACAAGTGGAGACTAGATCCACAGGTCTTCAGCATGATAACAAGGAAATGGGGATGCCCAGACATAGATCTTTTTGCCTCCCCTCACAACTGCCAACTACAGAGATTCTGCACAAGGACTTATTACTCACAAGCATGGAAAGTGGATGCTCTGTCATTCAGCTGGAAAACCCTAACAGTTTATGCCTTTCCACCACACTGCCTCTCCTCCCCAAGGTACTCCTAAAAGTCAGACAAGAGAAGCCAAAAATGATTCTGATTGCCCCAGACTGGCCACACCAGCACTGGTACCCAATCCTAAAGAGCTTGTCTCAAGGCCCAGCCTGGACTTTACGTCAAATTCCTCATCTTCTGACTCAACAAAACAATCAGATCCTGCACAGCCAACTCAGAACCTTAAATCTGGCTGCATGGCAATTAATATAATAATAATAATATAGCCACTCAGAACACACCTCTCTCTAAAGCTGTTATGGATGTCATTTTGGAAGCCAGGAGGCCCAGCACCAGGAAATCTTATGCAGAAAAATGGAAGAGATTCTGTGCTTGGAACCAGGTACAAGGACTTGAACCACTTGTTTCAAATATTCCTCAGATTTTTCAATACCTAACTGAGATGCTGGACAAAGGCCCATCCTTCTCATCAATTGAAATCCATGCCTCTGCCATTTCAGCTCATTACAATACGGAACCTCCTATTTTCTCACATCCACTGCTAAGACAGTACCTCAGAGGGGAAAAAAACATAAGACCCCCAAGGAGAGCACCGATACCTACATGGGACCTCAACTTTGTCTTGGAAAACCTCACACTGCCTCCGTTTGAGCCAGCCAATACAGCTGATATAAAATTCTTATCCTGGAAAACTGCTCTGCTCCTAGCAATAACTTCAGCAAGAAGAGTCTCAGAGTTACAGGCATTAATGGCAGTGGAACCTTTTATCATTTTTCATCCGGACAGGGTTTCTCTAAGGACAAACCCAACATTTATGCCAAAGGTAGTATCCAGTGTGGCTCTTAACCAAACCATTCATTTGCCAACTTTTTATCCGAATCCCCAGAATAGAGGGTAGAGACTTCTGCACTCTTTGGACATACACAGGCAGCTACGCTTCTACTTGGACAAAACAAAAGCTTTCAGAAAAACTGAGCAACTTGTTGTGGCATATGCTGCAGGATCACAAGGAAAGGCTATTTCAAAGCAGACTATTTCAAAATGGATAGGACACTGCATTCGTTTCTGGTATGCGCAGCATGGCAAATCAGTGCCTAAGAATATTAGGCCACATTCTACCAGGGCAGCAGCCACATCAGCAGCCTTTCTCAGAGGAGTACCAACCAAGGAAATTTTGGAGGCTGCAACTTGGAGTTCAGTGCTCACTTTTACCAAGCACTATCACTTACCTCTTTACTCTAAATCCAGAGCAGGCTTTGCCACTGCAGTTCTGCAGGGCCTCATAGCCACTCCTAATCCTATTTAGACCCAGCCGCCCAACCTCAGCTTTGGGATTCAACCCAAGTGTAATGACTGTAACAGTGAAACACAATGAACATAGTACAGTTGTGTACCTACCATAAATGTAGATGTTCGAGTGTATTCACTGTTGCAGTCCAGATTACCCACTCACCATCCCCCTTTCTTTGCTGAGACTTATCTATACTTCTTTATCCTATACAACCTATGTGGTGTATTTGCTTGTAGATGAAGGTATTGTTTATTTTAGTGTATGTTTTTTATAAGCAATATGTATTGCCTACCTTCTTGGGGGCATCTGACATCTGGGGCAAGAAAAACTGAAGAAAATGGCGTCGGCTGCATCTTATATACCCCTGGAGCACTGACGTCAGGGAAGAGGCGACAGCAACCGACGCCGGACCAGGACTTTGGAATTCAGGCTGACCGCGGGTAGCCTGCCAGCAGGATAACCCAAGTGTAATGACTGCAACAGTGAATACACTCGAACATCTACATTTATGGTAGGTACACAACTGTACTTTTCTAGGTATAAAGGGTATGTTTGTGTTATTATTGGAAATACATAATTATGACAGTACAGCACACTATTATTTAACATTAGATTTGATCATAGTGTGCTTTTTCTGGAACAGTGAATGAGGTCCACTGATTGTATCTTAGCTAGTACAGTGAATAGTTCTTCCTCCCAATGCAGGACTGAGCCCAGTGGCTCCTCTACCTGCATCCAATCAGCCAATTTGTTCAGAAGTCATGTGATCCAGGAATTTCGGAGTGAGATTAGAGCCCTGCAGCCCATTGGTTCTTGCCAAGGAATCCTAATCAAAAAGGCCACCCAGCAGTGAGAGTCAGGTGGTAGCTAGTAGGCCAGCTTGCCGTTGTTGTAGGGGAGCCTACCTTCTTCTGGTATTTCACTATCCTCTCATGTGGTGGCTCTTTTGAGATCCACTATGTGCTACGCTCTGAGGGGAAATGTGACTTCGCTGGCTCCACATACGGAATTCCCCTTGGCTTACTGTTCGACTTGCATGTAGCAGTGTGGGCTCACCAGGCTTGAGCTCTTTAAGGTAGAGTGTTCCAATAGCTGTCACCCATGTGTTGAGATAGAGCCTCCCCCACTCCCAGAATGGGCAAGACAGCAACAGTCACTCACTTCTATCCTCCCCCTCCAACTCCTGCAGTAGCACAGACCACTCTCTGAACTCTGGTTGCCTGTGAACATTGGCAGTTTTTCTTTATATCCAGGGAGTTAACAGTGTTTCCCTCACTGCTCATTAATGTCCACTAACTTTACACAATGATGACCATTTGTCAAGGCAGATGGTTGGAAAGGAGCATGTTGGGCTGAATAAACTGAGGCATTGCTGTTTGAAACAAGGAAGATATCATTCCTCTAAGCAGGTGACTGATGAGATCTTTAAGATTATTGCAAGTCTTCTGCAGGCCCTGTCTTGACAGAGTCATAGTATGGAGACAGTATAAAAGAGGGCAGTAGCAGTACTTCAAGGCCTGCAGTGGGTGATTTATCAAACGTTTTGACGGAGATGGGCTTCATGAGTGTCTATTTCTGCACTGTGACTGTCTAATCGGGTATCTTTCTTGCATATGGATTCTGCCCAGCTGCAGTAATTGCATGGCATTGATTTCTTAATTTCAGTTTATTAAACGGATAAGTAAACTGGTTGGCAGACCATTTTCAGGCACGACCCAGGCAGAGTAGTGCATTACAGTATAACTGTTGTACATAGCTTAACATGAGACAAAAAGAAGTAACAATTTTTAGTTTATGCAAGCAATGAGAAAATCAAACTACGTGTTGAATTTATACAAATAATAGACATACTGGTATCAGTTCACAGTGAATGTGAAATACATTTGGAGATTTGTGCACCTTTAAATAATTATTTACAAAATATAACGTCTGATACATATTTACGAAATATACAGTTCTGGCAGTTGGGTATAGAGCTATGTAAGCCTTCATCTCTAAAACATGAGCATTTGGTGTTGTTAAATAGGTATTACTTAAATATATTTTTGAATACATCCAGAGTAATTTGTCATCTAACTTCAGCAGAAATTTCATTCCAAGTCACTGGACCTAGCTTCCAAAGCGCTCTTTCACCTGTGCAGGTTTTGAATTGTGGTCTTATTAGCATTAGTCTGTCTTCTTGGTCATCTGTCAGCTAGTAGATGAGTTGTTTTATTTGAAATTTTGTGTTAAACATCACAGCAGAAGAAGATGCAAGGTAACATCTTTCAGAAAAAGATATTTGCATGAACCAAAGGACACAGTTTAAAGAGAAAGATGTGTAAAGCAGCTTTAGATCAATGGAAGTACTTTGTCACATAGGTAGTGGTGGGCATTACACGCACTTTCCTAGTTTGGTAGTCATTTTTAAAACTAATAGCATTAAAGGAAGCACAGGTTAGGTGCAAGGCATTTCTAGAGACTAACAGAATGCATGCTGCTAGCAAAGTAATTTTAATGGCTTATTCAACAGGCAGGGCTACGGGCACACTGGGTGCTGGGTGGTACACTAGCTTTTGTCTGCCATCAGATTCTGCTCTGCATTTCTATGTAAGGCATAGTGAAAGAACTGTGCATCCCTTGACTGTTTTAGTAACACTCAGGGAGACTTGGCAGGCATCTTCGCAATATATTTATACACCCTTCTCCACAGTTAAACTGTACTTAAAAGGAAACCATTTCTGCTTGCCTTTGTAATCATCTATGCTGTCAGTATCTTTTTCTCATGCCCATCTGTCTTGATCTCTTGCCCTATCCCATCTCCCCCCTCCTTCAGTTCTTCTGCAAACTTTCTATTTCTATTTCTTGTGTGGCTTGATCTTTCCCCTAAGCTGTATATAAGTCAGGTATCTTGACTTTTATATTCCTGTCCATAGTCCCAGATCCTGTTTGGCACTGAGAACCATTTGCTTTAGACATCCATCTGCAATGCAGCTTTCTGTAAGCTTCTAAAACCCTAGGTGGTTGATGCGTCAGCCAGGAAGATTCTTGGCACTGCCTACGTCCATGAAAACAGGCACTGAATGGGTGGCAGTAGTCGCAGGGCCTGTGTGCCACTTGTCTGGAACTGACTGTATCTTCTCAGGCTGTAAGGCTGTATGTTTTGTGTTGATGCAGTGACTAAATGGTGATAATTTATGTGAAGCAGGGACTTGTGTTTCAGGCACGTAGTTGTGCAGAAACAGAGAGAGAAAGAGAGAGAGAAATGATGACATCATCATAATGTGAAGAGCTGGTGTTGCTAGTCAGTTCTGTAGAAACAGAATTCTACAGGCTATTAAAGTCGCAGGCCATGGATATGAAAAATGTAATCTGTATGACATTTCTGTCTCATTTCTTGTATATACTGACCTTTTCTTTCTAATTGATGTACTTCTTTGTGAAATCCACTGTTTGATCAAGTAATAAACCTGTCTTTTCTGTTGTTAGATAAGGGGGTTCTTACCACTACTGAGTGTAAAGCACAACCTCTTTGTCTTTTTAATAAATGCAGATAAAAGAATGATTTTCCTTTCCTTTTAACTTCCAGTAAACAGAGAGTCCTACATTACTGTGAGGCTTATTTGCTTTTCACATCCTCCCTCATGCTGCTCAAATGAGAATCTAATGTTAGACAGCTAAGTGATAATTGCTCACAGTACATCATATCTTGCTAGCTGCCAGCAATCTTGAAACGGTAACTTTATTATGGTGTGGTATGATGGATTTGTTTGCCTAGTATCTTGCAGAGTAGTAGCCATGCTGATCTGACTGTAGTAGATGAAAGAGTAGAGAAAGAAGTCATGTCTTCTGTACTTCTTCAGAGACTTAGAAGCATCACAACATATTGTTACACATTTATGAAAGTTTTATAAAGGAGAATATTCTTCCTAGAAAGATGACTAGTGTTGTTCATACATAAGAAGGGTACATAGTAGATGAATGACTCCCACAGTGAAGACTGTAGTAGGATAATTTGTAAAAATCTTGAGACTGGTGCATATCCTTGTTTGTGTCCCTGCCTTTAGCACACTTTTATTGTGAAAGGCAACCATAAAATATATGTATTTATTAGCATGGGTCATGCTGTGCCATTCTTACCTAACTTCATATCTTTATGTACTTCAGACGCATGAAAGCATTCTTTGTTGATGTTCTGCTGTAGCAACCTACACAGTGAAGTATAGAGATGGTTTGGTGCATCAAAATAGGTTGTTATGTTGAAGTGGCACACGCTGTGAAGCCTAATGACATAATGATGGAGATGGTGCAATAGATTGGGTAGAATGCACCAAACAATTTAGTCTCCTGCGTAGTTTCCCCTAACACCATAATAATTCTCTGACTCCTTGTTTCTCTTAAGTATATTCATTTAGCTATGTTTTTTATTTTGTGTGTGTGTGTGTGTGTGTGTGTGTGTGTGTGTGTGTGTGTGTGTGTGTGTGTATGTGATAAATTAGGAAGACTTATTTTAGTGAATGGATGTTGAGTGAAAAGTATTGTGGTCTGTTTGGAAACGTAGAAGTGTAAAACAAAAGCTTCTGACCGAAGCAAAACAGGAAGGGAAAACTGAGATTAACAGGCCTATATGGAAGACAAAGAGCTTGCTTCAGTGTCAATATGTGGACTGGGTAACACATGGACTATGCAACAGTGTCTAGATCAGCAGATTGCACAAGTAGGGTAGATGCTGTTTCATGGCAGCTACTAGAAATTCATTGTTTCTGGTGGGATGGAGTCAGGTCTGTCAGCTGTTGGAACCTAGTCAGTGCTAAAATACAGAATATCTGTCCTTAAACAAGTTAAATGGGAAAAAAGCATAGTTATCTTATTACAAGAAATATGGACAAAGCCTAAAATAATGGGGGACAAAGATCCAAAAAATAGGGACATATTTTAAATATTGCTGTTATAAACTTAAACAATTGCTAGAATAACATAATTTGTATTAGCATGCATTTTCTGAAGGTTACAAAGTCTGAAACACAAATGTATGTCATTATTTAGTAACTTAAATCTTCAGTGATTTGCCAGAAAACCACACATATTATGAGGAACAGACCAAAAATATGAGGCAAAAATCTGGACATTCTGTAAAAAAACGGACATTGGACACATAGTTACTTGATACACATTGTTCTTCAGCTGTGAAGTCACGCATTATGCTTATTGTTGACTGTTCTGCCTGTGGTGCATTCAGAAGGCAGATATGCATAGTAGAGGCCTTGGGTTGGTGGTTCCTCTGCCTGTAGTGCATTCAGAAAGCAGATATGCATAGGAGAGGCCTCGGGTTGGTGGTATCTGTGCCTGTGGTGCATTCCGAAGGTGGATATGTATAGGAGAGGCCTCTGTTTGGTGGTTGTTCTGCCTGGGGGTGCAGGCCAGAAGGAGGATGTGCATAAGAGAGACTTTGGGTTGGTGGTTCCTGTGGTGCATTCAGAAGGTGGATATGCATAGGAGAGGCCTCGGTTTGGTGATTTCTCCTCCTGTGGTGCATGCAGAAGGTGGATTTGCATAAGAGAGGCCTCGGGTTGGTGGTTCTTCTGCTTGTGGTACTGTCTAGAAGGTGGATATGAATAGGAGAGGCCTTGGGTTGGTGGTTTCTCTGCCTGTGGTGCATTCAGAAGGTGGATATGCATAGGAGAGGCCTCAGGTTGGTGGTGTCTCTGCCTGTGGTGCATTCAGAAGGTGGATATGCATAGGAGAGGCCTTGGGTTGGTGATTTCTCTGCATGTGGTGCATTCAGAAGGTGGATATACATACTTGCGACCTAGGGTTCATGGTTTCTCTGTCTCTGGTGCATTCAGAAAGTGGATATACATAAGAGAGGCCTTAGGTTGGTGGTTTCTCTGCCTGTGGTGCATTCAGAAGATGGATGTACATACAAGAGACCTTGGGTTGGTGGTTTCTCTGCCTGTGGTGCATTCAGAAGGTGGATATGCATAGGAGAGGCCTCAGGTTGGTGGTGTCTCTGTCTGTGGTGCATTCAGAAGGTGGATATGCATAGGAGAGGCCTCGGGTTGGTGGTTTCTCTGCCTGTGGTGTATTCAGAAGGTGGATATGCATAGGAGAGGCCTCAGGTTGGTGGTGTCTCTGCCTGTGGTGCATTCAGAAGGTGAATATGCATAGGAGAGGCCTCGGGTTGGTGGTTTCTCTGCCTGTGGTGCATTCAGAAGGTGGATATGCATAAGAGAGGCCTTGGATTGGTGGTTTCTCTGCAGTGGTGCATTCAGAAGGTGGATATGCATAGGAGAGGCCTCTGTTTGATTGTTCTTCTGCTAGTGGTGCAGTCTGGAAGATGGATATGCATAGGAGAGGCCTTGTATTAGTGGTTCTTCTGCCAGTGGTCAGTCCAGAAGGTGAATATGCATAAGAGAGGTCTCGGGTTGGTGGTTGGCTGTGTAGATCTTGTAAAGGTGCATGTTATCTTTTGTAGTGGAAAGTATATTCTCTGTAAATTGTTTGCTTGTTTTCCCCCCTCTTGAGCTTGATACTTTTGGATGGCATCAGTTTAGGTAGCTGGTCGTCATGGAACATGTGAAAATTGCCAGCAAGAAGACATCAGACTTTTGTCTATTCTGTGCTGAGATACAGCTAGATCTCAGTCACTGCTCTTTCTTGTTCTTCCCATATTACCACACCAGTGCTATGATATCTTCAACCCCTTTGTGTTCATGAATTATGTGGGCCGACCACCCTTGCTATGAACATAGACTGTTTGATATCACTTTTCGTTCTGCCCCTTCTCTCCATTCCAGCTGCTACTCAAGTTTTTCTAGCATTTTCTCTTCTATCTTCTAAGCTCTAGCACACTGCCTCCTGTTTATAATCCTTAGCATTTATGCCATATTTACTATCTCTTGTTTTCATTTTTTTCAGTTTTCAGTGCCTTAAATTCTTCTTCATAATGCAGGTCTTTGGCTCTTCCACCATCTTAATGCCCCACATTGCACCAAGTGAATGCCCCTGACAAGCAGTTTCTAGACCTGAATGCAGTACTCTAAGGGTGGATCCAGGAGTATTGTTCATGAGGACTAGGTGCTCTGTGTGTCTCACAGACTCGAACCTGCATTTATCAAGCACAGTTTTTGCCTGAGTAAGTCACTCTAAGAATAACTGTAACACCAAGGACTTCCTGCACTTTCCCCAAGTTTATTCTTCCTAAGTGTATTTTTTTCTAGAGTGACCACCTCAGACATTAATCATCTTGCAGTTTTTGAGTTATAACTGAATTGCCATCTATCTGCCTTGACTTCCAGTTTTTACAGAAAGCTTTGCAGTCAAACCTAGTTATCTGTAACCACTGCAGTGATATCTGTTATCTCAAGAAAACATTTACTTGTATGTATCTGGCTTGGGTTGTATCAGCCACAAAAATACTTATCCACAGATTGTCCTTTGTAGCAGTTCACTTCACATGTGTCACTTAACCTTACCTTACAGCTTGTTGTATCTTACCAAAAACAGTTGCTTGGGAGCATAGATTTACACCAAATAATTTATCACTGACTTCTAATTCATATTTGATCACCGGATTACAAGGGTAGGGTTCAATGATATTGTAGTTGGTACTTTTGCATATAGGTACACACAGTGCAGAAAATGAAAGCAGTTGAGACCAACAGTCTTTACAAAAAAAATAACACAATTTATTAAATATAAATTAAAATAAGGCAAGTTCTGCCAGTCAAAACAAAGTTTTATCTTTTAACAAAAGCAAAGCAGGTACCTTTAAGTCAGTCTTTTACCGCTGTGAAGAAAACTCTTTTTGCCATCCTGTCCCTTTGGATTCCTCCAGCAAAAATAATTTCCAGTTTTGTCTTCAAGGTCATCCTTCACTGGACTTAATTCTGTCTCCCACAGCCACTGCTCTGGACATCGTATCACCTTATCACCATGTGGTCACACTTAAGAAAAAAATATCACTGTATTATAGATTTGCAAAAAGAATAAACATGCTAGAGAGACTGTAATATAACAGGGTTCTGAGCGTGCACCCGTGGTAAATTCAGGCTTATAAATAGCAACTGCATCTCAAATTTA
The DNA here is from genome assembly GCF_019279795.1 of Protopterus annectens. Taxonomy (NCBI): domain Eukaryota; kingdom Metazoa; phylum Chordata; order Ceratodontiformes; family Protopteridae; genus Protopterus; species Protopterus annectens. The sequence continues at coordinate 1,842,824,895 of NC_056741.1, forward strand.
CATGTAGATACTTATTTCATTACACTTCTTGTCTTCACAAGACCATATGTCAAATGTAAACTGTACTTTTCATAGGTGTGTATGGGTGAAGGATAAAATGAGAGAGGAGACTGATAGGAATAAAGATTTGTTGGGTTAAAGTGATTTGCCGATGTTTCCGAACCTACCTTGCACTTCATCATGGAGTGCATAAACTCCTGAACAGCCCCATCAGGAAACATTTTGGTCATCATCTTCATATTTAAAATTAATTGTAAACTCTGAATTTTTGTTGCACTGACATCACTGAGGAAAAACAAGAAAGTTCAACTTCAGTGACATAGGTATAGGCATGTGCGAAAGTGCCCCATTGAAGTCTATGGCTGTAGCTCACCTTACCCTATGGCAGCATCACAACTGGTAATGCTATATATATATATTTTTTTTTTTTTGGACTGTGGTTTAATAAAAAGTTTACATAGTTTTTTTTATTTAAAAAAAGTCCCAAAAAGAAAGGAAAGGCAAGCTGAAAAATACATTGCAACTCTTGTCTCTTCAAATTCCTTGATGTGTGTAGAAATGATGGCAAATCACTAAGAAATGAGTACAGTATTTAGTGTGATGATACCATGGTGTAAGGAATATGTAAATTAAGTTACGCTTCCTTTATTGTACTTGTCACCAATCGCCCCTTTTGAGTAGGTACGTTTTGTTTGCTTTTGGAATTCTTGGAAAAAGGAATTTGGTTATAATTTACCTTTGGTCAGCACTGTGAATTTTGTTCCTGAGGGTAGGTAGGGAGGGGGTTTCAAGTCACTGAGATCTTGTACACGGTATTCCCTTTCATTAATCTGCAAATAAATCTCAAGATTTAGGACAGCCTAGAGTCCATATTTACTTTAATGGTAATCATTTACTTTTGTATGGCCATTACAGTAATGAGATCATTTAAGGGGAATGGTGATGAATATACATATATTCTAACAGATGTGTTTTGGATACAGTTAATGTATTTTCTTCGATGTGTTTGCTGTGACTGGTAAACCATACTGGAGTTGGGCCAGCATAACTCCTTTAATAAAAACTGTTCTGTGTTGTAGGGAAAGGAAGTCATCGGTAAGCTAATTTTTGAAATGATGTTAAAGTGGTGTTGGAAGTTTATGCTTTGATCTAGCTAGATCCCTAGGTATTTGAAGTATGAGGTTCATAGGTAGTTACTAGGCATGTCATCCAGGAGCCTACTTACCTGTTATCTTTACTTAACTTGTGAGTACTACGCCTTTTTTATTACTGTCTTTTTCTAATGTTGTAAATACTATTTTCTCTGTCTATATAATTACAATGCAGATTTTGTAGTTACTGTACCTTCTACTTCTAATTTGAGTTGTACTAAATGTATTATCATTACGTGCACTGAATGCTTTATGTTGTATCCTGAATTGTAGCTGAAAAAGATCATTAGAGCAATCTGCCACCTGGTTAACAGTGCATGTATTGTGGAGTACTGGCGAACTAAATGTAATAAATACTGTTCTAATGTGCTGTGGATACAGCATATAATATGGTAAGGGCTGAGTGGTAGTACATGTAGACAATTTATTGTAATAGTAAAGGATGTGGTAGTACAATGTAATGTGAATCACCTGGTGATGTGCTGCTTAAAAGAAGACCTATAGCTCAAAATGGCAGAGAATTTTCCTGTTTTACAAAGGGATTTTTTCAAGACTGACAATTGACACTCTGGTGGTAATACACCCAGAAAAGGCTGTAGACCTTTGCAGGACTAGAAACTTAAATGTGGATTCACCTGTGAAATACCAGAATACCTGTGGATTTACTTAGAAAGTATCAGGAGCATAATTGTGAGTCTCAACAAAAAATATCTTGACCCTAATTCTGGATATGTGAACCAGAGTGACTTGAGCTGCAATACCTAAAGAACTGAAAGGAATTTAGCATTTTATTAAGTGAAACTAGAATGATAACCAAGCACTGCAGTGTAAGCAGAAAGTATGCTTGTTTTTATTTTACCTTGAAAGTGAACTTTTCATATTCATTGTAGTCAGTGTTGAATTACTGAGTCTTAGGGCATCTTACCATGTGGAAGCTTGTGGCCATCCTGAATACCAAATACTTTCAGCATCCCCCAGCTGACAAACATCCACAGCTGTCTGACATCGCTGTATAAAGAGGGTGCCAGCTGGTGCCATGTTAAGCTCTTTCTTGCTATGTAGTCTGATGCTCCACAATGCATTATGTCCACCTGACACAGAGCAATAAGAAATCCTCCTGTATGTACCCTGTTGGGGATATTCATTTCAACGTTTTGTGAATACTTTCATAGGAAAGTACTAGGCAATCAGTCTGCAGACCATTTCTACCCTAGCCAAAAACCCAATTCAAAAGTTTCCTCTAGCCTCAAGGAAGGCAGTACAAGACAGACCAGGAGAGAATTTGAGGCTGCCCATCCATTTATCTAGGTTTACATTAAAGGTGGCAAGGGTGGTACTCTGCTTGAGGCGTAGTGGAAGTTTGTTCCGGAGGTGAGGGATACGTTGGAATATGAATCTGTCATGCCAGCATGTCTTATTTCTCTGCTAATGAAGGTTTAGTTCCTTTAACGAAGTATGTGATGTACCATTAGTTCTGTGAAGGAATAATAGTCAAATAGGATTGGATCTTTCATAGCACAAAGGGCTAGATATAGATCTCTACAGAGGAGTCTGTAGGACCCTGAATGCAGGGAAAGGACTGCCAGTCTCTTCTGATAGTTAAGATTTCTGAGGTCACTGAAATTTTTAGTTGTGAATCTTTAAGGTCTCTCAAGCTGCATTATATATTTAGACAAATACATGCCAAAAGGTGTGTTATATTCAGTAATACATCTGATAAGATATAAGTAAAGGGAAATGAAGATTTTCTGGATCAAGTGGGGATGCCTTTGGAAATTAGATGGGCCAAATAAAAGGCTTTCCTAACTTCTGTGGATACTTGATGGTCAAATGATAAGGAATTGTCAACAGGAGTTCCTAGTTCACTTACAAGAGTGTCTAATTGGAGGGGTCCTCCCCTATATGGTAAGTGAAACATTTTTTGTTTATTAAAATGAACTGTTGCATTTATTTACATTTAATTTAATGCCATGGCCCTTGCACCAGTTGCTAACATGGCCTAACCCATATTGGAGCAATTATGAGTCAGTTGAAGATTGACTAACACCACCCAATTTACAGTAGTCTGCAAATTTATTTAGCCATAGCTCAGGAGTACTTACTTGAAGGTCTGAGAAATACATGCCAAATAGGGGAGGACTCAAAAGTGAGCCCAGTAGTACACCATTAGTAAGCTTTTATTTCTTTCAGAAGAAGCATCAGCAACATTAACCACATGGGTTCTGTCAAACAACCAGTTTAGCTATTCCTTTTACAGTGTAAGGATTTATATTCAGATTTACAAGTCTATCAATAATGCCTGCATAGGGAATCATGTCAAAGGCCTTGGCCATGTCTAGATATGCTATATGCACAGCACAGCCATTATCCATTCCTTCAGTTACTTTTTCAAGAAAATTAGGTTAAAGAGGCAGGACCTTCCTTTGACCAGGCCAAACTGATGAAGATCCAGGGTTAAGAGACATTCAAAGTCCAGATTAATGAAGTCTGAGATAATGTACTCAATAACTTTACATATGAGGCTAGTGAGACTAATGAGTGTGTAGTTACCAGGGTCCATGTTTGGATCCCCCTTGTGTAACAGCATTGCAATGGCTGTTTTGCAGGCTTCAGGAATGTAACCAGTGGAGAAGCTTAGATTAAAGAGGTTAGGTAGGAGTTCAGAAAGGCCATATTTGTTACTAATAATCAGGCAACCCGGTATGTTATCAGGGCTCATGAATGAAGTATGCTTAGTTTTTGAAAGGGCTGAGTGAACTTGTTCTATAGTAATTAAAGGAGGTGGCTGGGATTGTGGAATCTGTGAACCAGCCATAACTGTGGGGGGAGTTAAGTTTGTGCTAGATTTGTTAGCTAAAAATGTAGCTATTTCCTTTGGGTGTAATATTATTGTGGACTAGCCCCAACTAGTGTTGGGTGTTAGTTCTTAACTTTTTGACATAGTTAAAGAAAGATTTTCAGTTATTTTTGGGGTTAGTGGCTATTTTAAGTTCATACTAGGCTTTGAGCTTCCTAATGGTTCCCTTAAACTCTTTGCTTAAGTGTGGTCTTATGAAAGGTAGAATGAGATCTCTTATAAGCATTAAGTGGATTCTCTCTCTTGTTATACAATTTATTTGCACAGCTATTCCACCACAGGGGTATGTTTTAAAACTTTTTATATTTGTTGTGGATAGGAATTGCCTTATCAATACAACTATTTAAGTGGGAGTAGAAGGCAGAGACTTAACAATGGCATCCTTCAGAGGAGGATTAAAGCAGAATTTATTTAGGTTATTATGTAACTGAAGAAGGATTGCTTTTAAAAAGCCCCTAAACATAGAGCTATTACACGTGAAATACCACCAGTTTTAATGGAAAACGTGACTAAATTAAGATCTGGTGATACATAAGGAGCTGTGCAAGAAGTGGCCATATTTGTGAGGACAAGATCCAGGATATGCGGGCCCCTAGTAGGATGTATAACTATTTATGAAAGAGCGTTAGCATTTATAATGTCAAGGAAGTACTGGGCATACCCACCATTGGCACTGTAGCAGCCAGTCAGTTTATTTATGATAATTGATGTCCCCCATTAAAAAGGTCTTGGTTTTAATGGGAATGTCTGCTAATGCATTAAGATAGCTATTGTGTTCAGATGGGGACATACAGGGTGTTCTGTAGCAAACTATGCAGTAATAATTAGCCTTGTTAATGAGATTTATATTTCTAGGAATTCACATGTGGTGTCCCAAGGAATTTGTCATGAGGTGATGATATCCTTGACAAATACAGATACCCCCCCACAATTACCACTGGGTCTGAAGATGTGATAGGCATTATTTCCAAGAATAGAGGGAGTGGTTTCATTGCTCTGAAACCATGGCTCAGTAAATACACATATATGAATCGGTTCAAGTTGCAGGAAAGCCTCAGGTTTGGGCATTTTTTTTTGTTAAGACTCTCAACAGTGAGGAGCCACATTAATGTGTTCCAGATTAGAATTTTACTTGACTGGAATGTCCATCAGATGGACTCTGCCTAAAAGGACATTGTGTGGTCAGCAAAGGCTTTAGCTAGAATACAAAGCCTCAGTAAGAGGTGCAGACCATCCTCAACAAAACAAAAAGGCTTGTGAGGCATCTCATCCCAAGCTGACAGAGACTTTATCCCTTTAGAATTACACCAGCTACATTGCCAAGTATTAACAGCCAATTTTCTTGTCTTTGAATTAAGGCATCATTTTAGGTGATAGCAGAACACCACTCGAGACCAGGGCCTTCCTGCTCCAGACATGTGCATAGCAAACTCAATCATATCTTTCTGCGTGTCCATCTGGATACAGCATTTAAGGTAATTTATCCCCATGTGGACCAATACCAAGTCATAATAAAATTTGTCAGTATGGAGGGATCTATTAGCTCTTGTTACATCCCAGATCCTGGCTCCAGAAAGACCAGTGTCACCCTATTCTTATCCAACTTTCTGAGAGTTGTGACTATATGCCTTGCAGTAGTCACCTTTTACTAAAACATTACCATGGATTGATGCGACGTCTTGGGTGTGGCTGTGAATGATGAAGGTGGGTGTGTTGCTGTGTGAACTAATTTCTGAGGTTTCGTAGTCTTCAGCCTGGGAAGCTAAAGCAGTGTCATGTTAACAACCTCAGCAAAAGGTGGTTTAGTGGAAGTGCTCTGTACTATATATGCATACGTATATGTATATGTCTTGTGCTTACCTAATGTGTTCTGCGGTGTGAAGGTAGCCTCCAAGTTAAGCAAATACTTACACCTCTCACCTCCTGAGTCATTGTAAAGAAGAGTTTTTGGTAAGGATGAGACAGTTACTACACTGCTACTTAATGCTGTCAGACTTGCTATAGAAGGGTAAACAGCTAACTGAGGTTCCATACTGTCCAGTATAGATGAAGGGGTATAACACAGCTGATTCAGATTCCACATAGTCCAGTACAGATGAAGGGGTATAGGACAGCTGACTGAGATTCCATATAGTCCAGTACAGATGAAAGGGTGTAGGACAGCTGACTGAGATTCCATACAGTCCAGTACAGATGAAGGGGTATAGGATAGATTAAGAAGAGGATAAAAGTATGAGCTGTGGCTACTATAGTAATCTCAATGTACAAAAAAAAGCATGTAAATATGACAGACTGTGTAAGGTCAATAAAGAAATCAGTAACAATGGCAAATTCAACTAAATAGCTTCTCCAGTAGTCTAATTTGGTTTCTACCTGGCCAGTAAAATCAATGAGCAACAGGTATCTAAGTCACTCGATCCGGATGGAGTAACTGTAATAGGTACAGATAAAATAAATGAATAATTTTTATTTATTTATCCTTTGTTTACCTGGTTAGTCCCACTTAGGCTAGTAACCTCTTTTTTAGGTGAGACTCAAAGTGGTATGGATACAACAAGGGGAAGTTTGGCCAGCGCATCAGGGAACTTCCTGCTAGTCTTTTCAATAGATGCTATGGGATCTTTTACTTCCACCGGAATTATCACCAACTCAAACATATGAGGCCTCAGTTTAATGAATCATCTGAAGGACAAGTAGGTTTTAAGTGCAGTAACAGTATAGCAGTCAGTCAAGTAATAAAGGTACATCACAAAGGTAACCTTGTACTCTCGACTGTGGTACTGCAGATCAGTAGTTTTAAATAATGTAACATTACAATAATTAAAAGAAGCAGAACTTCAACAACAGTAATGATCAAAATACAGCTACTGAGATAGTAAGTACATTTGTTTTTATATACCCAGTATGAGTAACAGATGTCACTGCAGTATTATCTTAAGTAATGCCAGTAGCGAATAACAGTACCAAACAAACAAGCCACAGTATTGCAGTATTTAAACTTAGTACCATTACGTCGACAAAGAAACGCTGAAAAACAGTACAATTCCAAAAAAGATCAAAAGTGCAATGTTATGTAAACCCAATAACAAAACAGTGGAACACAATGAAAATTTCAGCAATGTGTCCACAAGAAGTGAGTTAGTAGGTTAATAAGCTAAGAAAGAGAAAACGATTTCCCTGAATGAAATGATGTATAAAAATCAGTCACCCTAGTACAGCAAGGTTGTAAAAACAGAAAACATTGAAATTTATATCATATAGAACAAAGATGAGAGGTCATCCTTACTGTTTAGACTAGGCTGTTTTCTTTGATGCCTACTAGGATGAAGACTGGCTCATGCTGCTGTGCAAGTCTCTTAGTATTTAAAGCCTGAAAGACTCCACCTCTGCAGAAGCTGGCCAATCAAAATGCAGCCAACAAACCCACAGGAACTGGCCAATCAAATCCAAGCACTCAATTCCTTCTGTGGAACCCAGGCTCTGGTAGCTGTCACATGGAAACCTCTGCTCTTACCTAAGGCTGGAGTACTGCAGACCCTGTCTGAGGAAGCTGGTGAAATCCTTGTAGTCTGATGAATCAGCAGGAACCCAGAGGGAAAAAAGGCTTTCTAATCTTCTCCTCCTTGTCTGTAGTCTCCTTGTCTTTTGGAGTAGCCCAGCACCAAACACTGAACTGAGCAAGACTTCTGGTATTTCATGTACATTGTTAATGTTTATAAAAGTTAACAACTGTATTTCTTGTGGGGAAATACATTTCCCACAAAGCTTTTCACTCTTATTACCTTTTTTGCTTAGGGCCTCAGCATGACATTTCTAACTGTCTGCTCTGTGCTAGATCTAATTCTAAAACTATTAACTGTTGGACTGTCTCCCTTTAGCAGCATATGGATTTCAGTAGGGCAGGGCCTTTGCATTTGATGGCATCTGCTGGTTCTTAGATCAGCATCCCTAAGAAGAGCAAGGCTAAACAACTGAAGGAAAAGTACATTGGAGGCACTGAGCATGTTTCTATGTTTTGCCCCAAAACAAAACTTGATGTTGCCAGGCCCAAGTCCTCTTGTGTAACCCCTTCAGAGGCCACCATGACTCATGCTCACACCTCATTGTCTGACACCAGACTGTCATCAGTGGGGTCTGAAGTCTCTGAGCAGGCCACTTTTTCTAGCACCTGAGTTCAGGTGACTGCGGATGATGGTGACATCCCCTTGGTCAACGTTAGGGAAAATGTCCTTGGGAACCAGATTGAGGTCACAGCTGCCTGTCCATGACCTGATGCTTTTACTTCCTCTAAGACCCAAGCTGCAAAACCAAAGAGGCAGTCAGGTTTGCCCCTGCCCTTGTTCTTTGCATCAACTGTCCCATCGTCCTAGGTCTTTCTCGGGACTTGGTCAGGCTTGGCCATGGCTTCATGGATTTTGAGCAGCAGGCAACCCATCCTGTAAAAGAATTCTGTGCCAGGAACTTCCCCTGCAAAAATGAAAAAGGGAAGCCCCCTGTGAAATTCTGATTCTTCAGAACCAGGGGGTGAGGAGAAATTAGCTTATGTGCTTCATCTTCCCCTTCAGACATATGAGAACTCTGATTCAGATGACAGCCTATCCTCAACTTTGCTTTCTGAGGATTTATCCTTTGGAGGGACACTCTGCAGAATGAAGGAAGCCTTCAAAAGGAAATGTTAAGGAATTCTCCCAGGTTCAAACTCACTACAGGGAGCGTCTACCCCTAGATTCTTCCAGTTCGTGTTGTCTTGGATGATGTGCTCTTAGACATATGCTTGCAGCCTGGCTCCCTTCCCCCTGCTCCAAGGAAGCCTGGCCACTTTTACAGAGAGCTGGAGTCCCACATACACCTCTATAAAAATGCAGAGCAGTGGCATACCCAACAGTGGTGTCAGAAACAATCAAGTGAAACCCTTATTAAAAAATAGGGAAAGCAGATTGCTTGACAGATTTCCTAAGACACTTGCACTTCAACCACCATGGCAAAGAGGACCCTTAACTGCTTGTTCTAATTGCTAAAAATCTGGAGTCACAATAGGAACAAAGTAAATCCAAAGTGGTGGGGATTCAGGAGAAAAGCCTCCAGTGGGTTATCCTGGATCTGTGTAATACCACTTTCCAAGTATCCTGACACAATCCCAAATGTGGATATGGTGCTTTAGATGCATCCTTTGTGGTGGCTGCCATGGGATCAGCTACTCAAAGACATGACTGGCTGAGGACACAACCTCTCTCTCAGACCAGGTAAGAGGTGAACTACTTGATTGTCTCTTGGACAAGGAGTTTCTTTTTCGACCCCTAGCGGAAAAAGTGTTTGAAAAACTGGACAAGAAAGGGAAAAAAATTACATTTGTAAAAGAATTTCACCTGTCTCCTACTCCCAGATATAGAAACTGCTAACTCTCCCAAAAAGCGTGCAATCATGCAAAATAAAAAAACAATAATGACAGTTAATTGCACAATATCCAAGACTCTAGGCAGATGTAAATTCCACACACAAGTGGTTGATGATTGGTTAACTCCTTAAATTTTTGGATATTTAAAGAGATGCTTACTAATTTGTATTAGTTCTGAAGAAGTCCTAGTTAGTTGGATGAAAGCGCTGAACTTATGTTTTAAATAAAATCAATTGTGTGTGGAATTTAAATCTGCCTAGAGTCTTTGATATTGTGCAGTTAACTGTTGTTGATAATAGAAAATGCCCTACCAAGTCTTTTCCATTTCTGCTTAAACATGAAAAAGCAAAACAACCCAGGGGGAAAAGTCACAACACAAATTGGTCCGACAGATGATAAGGAAGGATTATTACATTCAATTCTGGACAACTGCACCCTTTCAAGGGATCTCTTATCCACCAAAAACCACAAGGAAAAATGTATTCCTTCCATTCTGAAAGAACTATTACTACACAGATTCATTGAAAGAGTGTATAGGTCATTGGGTTGTACTCCAACATTTTGCAGGAAAGGAGCTATCTAGTTCTGTTCTAGATCTCTCAAAACTGAACAAGTTTCTGTTGATACCCAATCCAATATGCTAACCTTCATTGATTTGCTGACATTTGTCATCCCAGGGACATGGATGGTGACTGGCCTTGAAGGATGCCTATCTGAATGAATGTTTCTATGGTCCAGGAACAATGCATTTTAGATAGGGGGATTTCATTGCCAGTCTTGTACCTTAGCATTTGGCTAATCTGCTACTCCTAGAGTCCCCAATAAATGTCTGGCACCAGTCACTGCCTTTTGCAGAACACAAGTGGTCCACGTTTACACTTACCTGAAAGACTGCCTGATTCAGGCAAAGTTAAAATCACCAGGGATTGCTTTCAGAAGCTGGGTCTAACTCTCAGCCTCCAGAAGTCACAACTCCACCCAAGTACTAGAGCTACCTTCCTCTGGGCAGTCATAGACTCAATCCAACAGTAGGCATTCCTTCCAGAGCACAAGGGCATCTTCCTTTCAGAGTTTCTCAGAATATTGCACTCCAGGCAATACATTCCAGCAAGAGAATTCCTCAGGGCCCTAGGTTACATGACTCTCGGGTCTGCTCTGAGTTAGTGCAGAATGGCACAAAATACACTGAACCGACTGATATTGCAGACATTCTGGCAGACAGGTTTAGTGCAAACTTCACCCCCCTCTCACCCCCTAAAGGGCCCATAACCATATCAGAAGAATGTAGGGCCCCGTCAATCACTGACACACAGGTTAAAACAGCCCTATCCAAAGCCAAAAAGACAGCTTCAATGGGACCGGACAGGGTCCCAGGCTGTGTCTTACAAGAGGTACAAAATGAACTAACCCCTCACCTAAACACACTGTTCAAACTCAGCCTCTCTACAGGCTATGTATCCACAGAGTGGTGCACAGCAACAGTTATCCCGCTCCACAAAGGTGGAGCCACAACAGACCCGGGGAACTATCGCCCTATAAGCCTGACTAGCCTGGTCTGCAAGGCTATGGAATGCATCATCATGGAACTCATTAACAGAGACATTGGGAACCTCCAAACCTTGGACCCTACCCAATTTGGTTTTGTTAAGGGCAGATCATGCCTCCTAAACCTGGTGGAATTCTTTGAGATGGTTACCAAGGCATTAGATGAGGGAAAGGAGGTCCACACAGCCTACCTAGACCTCGCAAAGGCTTTCAACACCATTCCCCATTCTAGTATTATAGACAAGCTTACCAGCTTGAAAATAAACCCCTACATCATGAGATGGGTTGCCAACTAGCTCATGGATAGAACCCACATGGTGAGAGTTGCAGGCTCTACGTCCGACTCTAAACCGGGTACAAGTGGCTTCCCCCAGGGCTCAGTCCTAGGACCCCTCCTGTTTGGTATATACTTCTCAGAGGTACAGGCAAGCATAGGAGGACTATAGCTGACCAAGTTCACGGACGACTGCAAACTAGGGGCCATAATTGATTCTCTGGTTGATACAGACACTCTCCAGATGGGTCTCACAGAGACGGATACCTGGTGTCAAAATCATGGCCTCAAGCTAAATGCCAAAAATTGCATAGTCATCCCCTTTGGAAAAAACAAAGTACCCGCAAACTACCACATAGGTGGTAGTTCCCTAAATATAGAAAATGTAATAAGGGATCTGGGGACCCAAGTAGATAGTAATCTCTCCTTTGATAATCATATTGCCAAGGTGGTCAGAAAATCCTTCTATGTGGCCCACCTAATCACAAAAGGGTTCGCATCTAGAACAAAAGAGGTTATTGTGCCTCTCTACTCATCGCTCATTAGACCCATCATAGAATACAACGCCCCATTTGGGATGTACCTTACAAGACCCTGCAACAGCTGGAAAGGCCACAAAAGTACCTCACCAAGAGGATTACTGGCCTCAAACAGATGCTCTATGCAGCCCGACTCAAGAAACTCCAGCTGTACTCGGTTGCATACCGCTTACTCAGAGGTGATCTCTGCCTGACATACAAGGCCATGTCCAACCCAGAATTGATGGACATGCTCCACCTAAAAAAAAAACAAATCCCAGAGAGCCACACGCTCTAGAGATATAAACCTCACCACAATGATAAATAGGACATGCTGGAGGGATAGATTCCTTTCCCAGAGACTCCCCATGCTTTGGAACAGGATTCCAATATACATCAGGCAGAGCCCCTCACTAACACTCTTCAAGAGAAACCTTGACAGGTGGATGGGAAACAGAAAATTTACCCCGGGGATCACTGCACTGGCTCTGCTGGACAGTGGTGCAGGGAACTAATGGCTCTGCTGGACAGAGGCACAGGGAACTAATAGCTCTGCTGGACAGAGGCACAGGGAATTAATCTAAGGGGGTGGCGAAAGCCAACACATTCTGGCTAGGCTTATAAATGCCCTTGGGCAGATAGCCTAGTACTTACCTATGAACCTATGAACTTCTTACATTATTATGATCCTCCTGGCAAGAGTGCTTATGAGGAAGTTGTAGTGGTTCCTAAAAACACTTGAGCTCAACATCAGCAGTTCCTGGAAACCACAGTCCGTGTGATCCCATACCTAAAAAGGATATTCTCTGGTTGGAGAGAGTGTTTGCATCAACCTGTGCATGAGTGCACATCCACTTATCAGAGACAATAAAGACCCTGACAGCAGACATCTAGGACAATGCAGTGCCCAAATTGTATGCGGCAGACAGCAAGCAAACTAGCACATCAGGAAATGATGGCAATCATCTTGGCTGTGAAAACTTACATTGACAAACTGTCCCCAGGATCACTTCAAATCTGGGCAGACAATACCATGGTCATGTGGTTCATAAACAAATGTGGGGGAATACATTCTTACTCTCATGCAGACTAGCAATGATTCTTTGGCTGGTGACCAAGGAACTGAAGGCAACACCCATCACCTTTTACATCCCTGGCCAGGACAGACTGCTTTCAGACTTTCTAAGTAGAACCCTCTTGGATCCCAACAAATGGATTTTGAATAGGGAAGTCTTTATGGACTTCACACATCACGGGGGGGGGCAGAGATGGACCTTTTTGTCTCATCAGAAAACAAGAAGTTAAGAAAATTCTGCTTGTGAACCTGGCTGAAAGGGTTTGGGAGAGCAGACACCTTCTTCAAATGGGTAGACCTCTTTCTGTACACATTTCCACTGATACCCATCATCCCCAGGGTACTGCTAAAACCAAGGATCAGACAAGCAAAATGATGCTTCCTTCTCCTGACTCTCTTTTAGGGGAAAGTAGAATATTTCCTCCACTCATGAACCTTCTAAGCTAGAACATAGAGTCTGTTACACTTCCCAATCTGAAGACTCTCAAGCTAACAGCTTGGAAGATAAGATACTGACTCCATCCACTAAATGTTAGTTTCAGGATGTGTTATCCATTTTGAAAGAAGCTAGAAAACAGAGTATTAGAAAGTCATATGTAGCTAAATGAAATGGGTTTTCTATCTTGTGCCAGTCCGGTAGTATTCTGTTTTCTTAGGCAGATTTACAGCATATAATTTGAATATTTCTACCATTTCTTCAAGCAAGAACTATCTTATTCCAGCATCAAGGTCCAGATTTCCACATCTCAGCTTGCCTGCCCATGTCCCCTCAATTTATTCACATCCTCACATGAAACAATTCCCGAAGGGAATAATACACCTCAGGCCACCCAGGTGGGAACCTGCCAACTCTTGCAACATGCATTTTGTATTTGAAAAACTTATTCTGACTACTTTTGAGCTGGCAGCCACAGCCCCTATTAAGTGAATGACATGGAAAACATCCTTGCTGTTAGCAGTCACATCAGCCAGGTGTGTTTCAGAACTTCAAGCAGTGATGTGCAGGGAGCCTTTCTTAGTCTTCCACACAGATTAAGTCATCCTGAAAACCATTCATTTATGTCCAAAGTGGTTTCCCCAAAATGAGGGAGAGAGAATCTTACACTCCCTGGATATATACAGACAACTATTATTTTACATCTGCAGGACAAACTTCTCAAACAGATCTGTCTGCCTATTGAAAGCATTTGCAGAAGGCAAACAAGGTGAACCAGTTAGCAAACAATCAATCTCCAAATGGATTATAAACTGCATTTCTTTCTGTTACTCTCAACATGGTGAACAGCTTCCTGGCAAGGTGAGATCATGCTTAAATGGTTATAAATCCATCACAGTTGCCTTTTTGGAGGGAGTGCCCACACTGACCATTCTAGTGTTGGCTATCTGAACCACTGTTCACAACTTCATTAAACATTACCATTTTGGGACCATCTCCAGGGCAAGAACCAGGTTCGCCTCTGCCAATCTGCAGATCCTGGTGTCCCAGAATCAGACGTCAAGCCTTCTACCCAACTAGAATTTTTGGAAGTCTTTTCTAGACTCAGTATTGCAAAATTAAACATAATACAGTTGTGTATATAACTTAACATAATTGTAGATGTTTGAGTAGATGAATGTTGCAGGACCCTTTCCCACTGTCCTTCCCCTCTGTCTATCTCTCTGTCACTAAAACCTTAGGTTGGGGTGGGTCCCATCATCCATTCATCTTTCCCCACTTTCTTCCTTTCCTACTCTTCAGCTCTGGGATCCTGTTTTATAGCAGGAATAGTTGGGCAGGTTGTTCTCCACATCAGAACCATCAGACCTTAGACCTTGGACAAGAAAGACTTGAAGATGGTACACACTCTTTATACTGGGACATACTGATGATGGATAGCAGCAGATTCCGCTGGCTGGTGGATGGTGAAAGACTCTGGGATTCAAGCTAGATAAGAAAATCCAAGACTCAGCATTACAACATTGATCTACTTGATTGTCTACGGTTATTGTAAGTTATATACACAACTGTATTTTTTTTGTCCTGTAAACAAATTGCATTTTAATGAAAGAAACGTTCTTTGTATGCATGCGTGTGTGTTTCTGAGTTATACTATAAAGTATATCTGTTATGAATAAGTACATGAGTGTTTAAAATGAATGAATGAAAAAATAAATAAATAAAGTATGCTCAGTAGAAGTGCAGATGTGGAGAAGGAACCCAGACTGGCATTCAAAACAGCATGGAAAGGGTGATGAGTAGGATAGGAGTGGAGGAGTGGTAGGTAGGTAGGTAGGTGTACTGTCTTATTCTACTGTCAAGCAAATGTAATATAATTTATATGGACCTGCTGTTCTTCAACAGTTTTGCAAAGGAACTGAAATGCATTTTATTATTTGTCAGATGCTGAATCTGTTAACTTTTGAAAAATTAGGGTGTCCTTCATAGTCAGCGTTGCAGTACTGATTCCTGAGTCTTCTTACCATGCAGAAGCCCGTGACTGACTTGATTTCCAGAGTCTTTGCATCCTCCCCAGCCAATGGATGTCCAAGGACCAATGTCTGGATGTCAGAGCATAGAAGGGCATCTGTCAGCCCTGTCTTCAGTTCTTTGTAGCAGTCCAGTCCAGTGTACCTCATGTGTTCAAACATTCACAGTCCATTTTCCAGAGTATCTCCTTCTTCCAGTCAGATAAGTACCCCATTGGGAATTTTCCTGTATTAATTTAATGTTTAAAAAGGTTAACAATTGCTTGAAATGTGGGAAGCAAATCCCCCATAAAGATTTTCACTTTTTTGTCTGTTCTGCTTGGAGCCTCAGCACAGTGTCTCTAATTGTCACTAGTGTGATAAATTCTGAGCAAAAAATAAAACTGCAGGGCTGAGGTGTTCGCCGCCAATATGAAGTCCTCAGTTTTGCTTCCTCTGGTGGCATTGCAACCAACAGCTACCACTGGCTCTTTACAAACACCAGCTTCTGCTAGCATCATTCCAAAGAAAAGACAAAAAATCAAGTACTCTGTTTCTGATAACTTAGGGACTATAACTGGAGATTTGACTGATGACCTAGTTTAGGTGCCTTTGCAGCCCCCTTGTCCATCATCTGCTGGGCTCAAGCACTCTGGTGCGACCCCTTGTGAGGCCACCTTGATTACTGGACTACCTACCACTGTTAACCATGATACATACATCGATCAGGTCTGAGGTCTGACGTTAAGAGTTATTGGTCTTGAGAGAGGCACCCCTGTCTACCCCAGTTACTGAAACCTTAAACAAACTTATGGTCAGATGACCACAACCTCAGGTCACCCCTTTTAAATAGATACCTAAACTGAAGCAAACAATTTCTTTTTCTTCACCACTGCTTTCAGCCACTTCTACTCAGGCCAAAGCCCAAGACCTGATAAAAATAGCACATGAACTCATGGCATTCATGAAATCCTGGGAGCCATCCCACACCTGTACTCTTGTGGCCTCCCCATCTAAAAGAAGCAACAGGAAGGTTGCCGTTCAGGAAGATTCATATTCCTCAAGCTCAGAGAATGATGAGGATGAGGAGTTGTCCTGTTCTGGGCAGCTTCCATCACAATCTCCTGATTAAGACTCGGATGACACCCTCTTTATTACCTACCCCTCAGCGGACCTCTCTTTCAGGGATACCCTTTATAGAACAAGGGAGGCTTTCATTTGGGAAAGCAAACAATTATCACAAGCTCAGACCCATTATAGGGAACTGCTAAGTTTGCCTTCTTCCAAGCCACCTGGCTATCCTTCCTGTTCAGGCAGTACTGGACGATATCATTGAATATATTGCTTTACATCCTAATCTTTTGCCATCTTTTCCTAGGAAGCCAGACAGGTTTTAGAGTACTTGAATCTCACAAGCACCTTTATGACATTGTAAGGCTGACCCCCTCAGTTGTCTCTGCTGAATCTACAAAAGGTGTACCTAAGGGACCAACTACACACCCTCTACTTAATGATAGGTAAAGTAGACTATTAGAGACATATTTGGAAAAAAATGTTTATACCTCTGTCACCCTTGCAATGAGAGCACTGAAGTGTATATTCTGTATGGTAAAATACCATGAATCTCTACAGAACAAAATATTATCTAAAGAGGACTCTATTGCAGATAGAACCTTATCAAAGGAAATTCAGGAAACAGTAAGAGAAGCTTTACAAGTCTCCAGACACTCCCAAAAGTATGGTTATTTCATCTTGGATGCATCATGCTGCCACAGGTTCTGTCATCTGCAGACATGGGTGGCTCAGGACCCAGCACCAGTCTGATCAGGTCATCATCTGCAGACATGCATGGCTCAGGACCCAGAACCGGTCTGATCAGGTCATCATCTGCAGACATTTGTGACTCAGGACCAGCACCAGTCTGATCAGGTCATCACCTGCAGATATGTGTAGCTCAGGACCAGCACCAGTCTGATCAGGTCATCATCCGCAGACATGTGTGGCTCAGGACCCAGCACCAGTCTGATCAGGTCATCATCTGCAGACGTGTAGCTCAGGACCAGCACCAGTCTGATCAGGTCATCATCTGCAGACATGTGTGGCTCAGGACCCAGCACCAGTCTGGTCAGGCCATCATCTGCAGACATGTGTGGCTCAGGACCAAGCACTAGTCTGATCAGGTCATCATCTGCAGACACGTGTAGCTCAGCACGCAACACCAGTCTGATCAGGTCATCATCTGCAGACATGTGTGGCTCAGGACCCAGCACCAGTCTGATCAGGCCATCATCTGCAGACATGTGTAGCTCAGCACGCAACACCAGTCTGATCAGGTCATCATCTGCAGAATGTGGCTCAGGACTCAGAACCAGTCTGATCAGGTCATCATCTGTAGATGTGTGGCTCAGGACCCAGCACCAGTCTGATCAGGTCATCATCTGCAGACATGTGTAGCTCAGGACCAGCACCAGTCTGATCAGGTCAAGCCTGAACTACTGGATGCTCCATTAGACAAAGAATTTCTCTTCAGACCTCCAGCTGAACAGGTTTATGAGAAGCTGGATAAGGAAGGAAAGAAAATAAAACTAAAGGATTTTTATTAGTCTCTGACATCGAAGTACAGTTGAAATTACCTCTTAGAACCTTGACCTAGACAATCCAAGAGATGGCAACCAGAACAGTCACATAGAACAGGGATCTGCAATGAGCCCACTCAAACACAGAGACCAGTTGTGAGTATTTACGACCCCAGCCCCTGTTATTTCTACTCACCCTCCCCACCAGACCTCTAGCTGGAAAAACTCTTCTTCTTTCTAAATCAGTGGAAAACCTTCACCAGGGACCAGTGGGTCCACAGCATCATAGAAAGGGGTACTACATCTATATCAGAGAAATGTCATATTTCTTAGGCATTCCAAAAGAACAGAAGAGCCTCTTACCAAATATCATTGAAGAACTACTTCACCAAGGATCCATTCAGCCCGTTCTTCTTGGTCAGGAGGGAAAAGGCTTCTACTCAAGGATCTTTCTAGTTCTAAGAAAAGAAGGCACATTGAGTCCCATCCTGGACCTTTCAAAACTAAATACGTTTATCAATATTCCAAAATTCAAAATACTTACCTTACAAAAACTACTTTCCATGATCTTCCAAGATTCCTTTATGGTCACTCTAGACCTAAAAGACACTTACCTCCATGTCCATATAGCAGACAGTAACAGAAAATATCTATCATTTGTAGCAACTGCCTGTCAGCTTCCAGTTCTGTGCTTTACCATTTGAGCTGTCCACTGCAACCAGAGAGATTTCACAAAATGCTTTGTTCCTCTGATAACTCATTGCAGAACTCCAGGAGTTCATATTTATCCCTACTTAGCTGACTGTATCATTAAGGAAGCATCCACAGCAGAGGCCCTAGGTACCTTGCAGATCACAGTAGATTGTTTTCAGAAGGTAGGTCTCATCTAAAATCTTCAAAAATCTCAAATTGCTAATCAAACAAGGATCCTCTTTCTGGGATTCCTCATTGATTTGCCCTGACAGTAAGTCTTCCCTTCACTAGGACAAGATATCTTTGCTGACAAACTTCCTGAATAGTCTGTTACCAAAACAATGCATCTCAGCAAGGGAATTTCTGAGGTTTCTGGGTTACATAACATCCTGCATTCGTATCATTCCACTTGCAAAGTTACACATGAGAACTTCAGTGGTTCCTAAAAAAATGCTTGGGAACAGCATTCACAACCCCTGGATACCCTACTGGCTCTCCTTCCATGCCTGAAGAAGAAGCTGCTGTGGTGGAACACCATACTGCAGGACCCAGGGGGGAGTTCTCTTTACCAGAAGCAGACAAGACCATCCCCAAAGACAGTTCAGACATAGCTTGAGGGGCTCACTTAGGTTCCTTGAAAGTGCAGAGCATCTGGTCACCACAGCAGAGAAAACATCATATGAAACAGATGGAGCTACTAGTAGTTTATCTGGCCTTAAAGGCTTTTCAGCAGAACTTATGCCCAGGGACTTTGCAGATTTGGACAGACAACACCTCAATGATGTGCTACATAAAACAAGCAAAGGGTACTTTTCTTATCCTTTGTGCAACCTCAAGAAGAAGATTTGGATGCTGGTTCAAGAACTAGGGCTGACTGTCATAGTATCTTATATTCTGGATCAGAACAACACCACTGCATCTTGTATAAGCTGAGATATTCAAAATCTCAAAGACTGGATGTAGAAGAGAGAGGTGCTACTGGACCAAACAACTTTCAGTGGGCAAACATATTCCTGTATGCATTCCCACCTTTGCCTCTGATCAAATGGGTACTGATAAAAATCTGATTGGACAGAGCCAGCATGATCCTAGTGGCCCCCTTCTGGTTGAGGCAACACTGGTTCTCCCTCCTCTTGATCCTCAGTGAGGGGAGATCACACAAGCTACTGCAGAAAACAGAACTCCTCAGTCAATCCAAGTGATCTGTATTCCATCCTCATCTAGGCACACTCACGTTAACAGCCTGGAGGATTGGGTTTTGATACCAAGGAATGTCACCTTTCCCAAGGAAATGCTTTCCATTCTAAAGGAGACAAGGAAACCCAATACTAGAAAATCATACCTGGCAAAGTGGCAAAGTGGCAAAGTGGCAAGAGCACCAGTTCTTCTCAGGCAGACATCAACTCAGTCTTGCAGTACTTTACAGGCCTGTTTAGAGAGGGACTTTCCTACTCCAGTGTTAAAGTGGATGTATCTGCCATCTCATCTTGTCTATACCATTTTCCACCTATGTTCTCACACCCCCACATGAAACTTTTCCTAAAAGGGGTAATTCACTTGAGACCATCCAGAAGGAACCATATTCCTGCTTGGGATCTAAATTACATGTTAGAGAAACTCACCTTTGACCCAGCTGCCACTGCCTCTCTAAAGATGCTCACTTGGAAGACTCCTTTCCTTATAGCTGTCACTTCAGGGGTCTCAGAGCTACAAGCTCTCATGTAATGAGCCTTTTACTGTCTTTCACAGGAATAGGGTAATCCTTATAACAAACCAATCTTTTATGCCTAAGGTGATCTCAGAACTTGTCCTAAAACAGACAATCCACCTGACAGTCATCTTTCCAAATCCATAGAACAGGGCACAGCAAGTCCTTTATTCCCTGGATGTACACAGGCAAATCAGTCTGTCTAGACAGGACAAAAAACCCTTATAGACAGAGCAATTACTGTTGGCTTTCGCAGAGGGTAAACAGGGCAGACCTGTCTGCAAACAAACCATTTCCAAATGAATAGCCAACTGCATTACGTTCTGTTACTCCTACCATGGAAAAACTGTACCTGGTCATAATAAAGCCTACTTCACCAGGCCTAGAGGCAGCTACATGGAATTCAATGCACACCTTTACAAAACACTATAATCTAGGCAATGTCATCAGGGTTAGAGTAGGTTTTGATAATGTCATCCTGCAAAGCCTTATTTCCTAGGGTCTTACAGATGACCCACCATCCTTTGGGAGTCCTCTGCATTATTGACTTTTATTAACATAGTACAGTTGTGTCTCACTTACCATAATTGTAGATGTTCAGGTAGATCAACGTTGCAGTACATGCTTCCATCCTCCAACCCCTCTATCTGCTGACCACTTCTCCCCACTTGCTGAGTGCAAGTGGTACAGGAGTTCACTACAGATAGTCCTCTTATCTCTATCATCCCGTCTGCCTCCTATGATCTTCCTCCTTTTCACTCATGTTAAGACAACTGGGTAGGTCATGCTGTCCTCAGGCTTCAGGCTGTTTGTTCACTGCTTAGAAAGGCCCAAAGATGGTGCTGATGGATGCCCTTCTTATACCCTGACATCCAGATATTAGTTTTCAGAAACTTGTCAACTAGGGATGATACAAAGACTCTGGAAATCATAAAAACTGTGAAAGAATTTTATCAGTGTCCAACACCAAGGGTCAGAATTACTCCTCTTAGGCTTCTACATGAAGACCCAAGAATCATTACCTCAACATTGATCTACTCAAACTTCTACAGTTATGGTAAGTGGGACACAACTTTACTTTATTATCAGTGCACTAACTTTAGTGTCCTGGTTTAAGAGGTATATATGCAAGAGTTATATTTGGGCATCTCGGGTTCCTTGGCGATATGATTGTAATAGTTATTTGTCTGATATATCCCTCTCCAATGCTGTTTTTGTGCTTCGTAAGTCTAGTCTTTTTTGGAGTAGGATGTTATAACATCTGTGTCAGGTACCTTAATTTTCATAATTTCTAATAACATCCTTGCTGATATGTATGCACAGACTATTCCTTTTGTTTGTGTAGGATTCAGGGCTGATTTCTTCAGGGCATAGCATATGCTCCATAGTATCACAGTGGCAGAAAGATCTTCGATCTAATCAAACTGTTTTGACACCAAAAGCTGTAATGTACTTGAAAAAAAAGTGTGTGATTTAAAAAAAAAAAAACAGTTTTCAGATGATACTGGGGATTTGTTAGAGTATGGAAATGAATAAAAATTGTTTAAGTATAAAATATTTTTACTGAATTAGATCTGACCTTCTTAGCAGTTAAACACATCTACATGTGCAGTGTTTCATACACAGCACAGACTTTGGCCATGGCTGTCTGTTTTATTATTACTGACTATGATTTGTGTATTTAAGCTACTAGTGAAGTATGTTACAAATTAGTGATGCATTTTATTTCCAGCCTAGATTATAGCATGCATTACTTCTGTGTTTGGTGGTCTGATGCTTATTATTATTATTTTTTTTATTATTCCTTACAAATTGCTATTGACTATCATAGCAATGTTCTGTTTCATTTGTTCATTTATTCCACAGAAATTACTTCACGCGTTTCATGTATTTATTTATTTCACTTTGTTAAGTTATGACCCACTAAGCAAGACTTGCTTGCAGTGGGGTCATTGAAAAAAGCACAAAAAATTCTTTGAAATTTTATAGAATTATTTTCTACTTCTCAACTAGATCAGCAATAAATATCATAGCAGATGATATCAAACCACGGATGCTTCTCTTCATGCATGGAGACTGGTACTGGGAATTTTTTCATGATATAATTATATCAAAACTGTAGCTAATAATAGTCTAATACAGTTCAGGCTGACAAGTGTTCCATGATTAACACTTCATTAGGTGTGATCTCAGATTTTGTGCCAGTCTGAGGTCCTTTCCACCATTTTACTAGGATTTGAATTGCCTAGTATGCTTTAGCAGTTTATGTTCAAATTAAAAAAATCAGCTTTATTAAGGTGCTTATATAATAAACACATGTACAGTAAAAAACATTGTAGATAAAAGAACGTCATAATAAAAAAACTGCAGTGATGCTCAAGGAAAGTCTATAGTAATTAAATAAGTTCACATGGCAGAATAAAAATATGTGAATTTAAGGACTTAAAAGCAGCCAGTATAGAGGACTCTGTCACCTGCAAAAGGGGAGGGGGGGGGGGGATTGTAGAAGCGAGATGCTTGATAGCAGAAGAAACAGACATCTGGGATTTCTAAATGTACTCTTGGAAATTTCACTATCCGTGTGGAGGCGGAATGCAGACAATGAGGTGAATAGAACCAGGATCCCTTAAGTATAAGGAGGACTCTTGCATAGGACCAAGATCACCTGAACAGGAGCTATAAAGATGATATGAGAATGAATAAGCAGCCTGTGTAGAGTCCACAGGACTGGCTTGATATGTTGGCATTTTGAAGTATCAGTAAGAAACTAGGCTACAGAATTCAATACCAGATGCAATTGGTCATCCTCTCTGCCTGGAATCCATTGGTATAAGAAGTTGTAAAAGTCTATACCAGGAGAGAAGAAGGTATGAACAACCACAGAGACGTCTAGCATGAGAGAAAGTGCTTGATGTCATGACTGTTTCTCAGATGGAAACATTTAATCCATAGAAGTTTCACATCCATAAATGTAAAATATGCCTGAATATGGGCAGGACTGAACTTTTTTTATTTAGAATGGGAGTGTATTCTATAGCAGTGGTATCCTCTGTAAGATATACATGCCCCTCCAAACTATTCTGTTCATGTTGCAGAAGAGGTTTAGGTCCCTAGACTGAATATTTCTGATGCCATTTGACTTACTGATGTGTAGCAAATCCACGATAAATGGGTCAGAGGATGTTTTGTATGCCAGACCCAGGTTACCTCTTAGCAGTCTTTTGAGTAGGGTGTGCAAGAAAGACCTGATTTTACAGTAGTCATATTCAGTTTCTGTATCACTGTGAACTTGTTCAAACTTCATAAGGTTTTATGATTCATGCACAAGTCAATATCTGTGGAGTTTTCTGTATTGTGTAAGTTTTGGATTGCTGTATCTTGTGTGGTTGTACTCTTTCTGCTTTAACTTACACGCTTAAAATAATGAGGTAATATCCTCTTCTGTTTTTGTGGAGGCATAAATAAAAATGTTGTTGTTATAGCAGCCAAAGGAAATAAATGAATTCTGTTTTCAGCATGGTTCAGATTGTTTTTTTTTTTTTTATTTCATGGTACATGATTTTTAAGAAGCATAGAATTTTTTTTAATTATTTTTGAAGGCAAAGAACATTTTTGATACAGAAACATGAGCTTCATTTTTAGTTTCCATTGGTGGTGTTAAATGGGCTTGCAACTACATTATAAAACAATGAAAATGTCTGCTTTATAATAAACCATCTGATTTTACAACATCTGTATTGATTTACTTGGTCTCTTACATGGCTGAAAGCATAACACAGTCAGCAACTGTGTTCTGTAGACCTCAGTTTGATTCTTATGAAGTACATTATGTAGGTATTACTTCATGTCACATCATTTAACCAGCAAAGAGATTTTAGGTCATTCCTGAAAACAGGTTGTTATCTATATAAAGTTTTATCAAGTAAATGTACACTACTTTCTTATGACAAAAATTTTTGCTTCAAAACTGAATGTTCCAGTCATTTTGTGTGTTGTACATTGTTATATAGTTACTATTGTTTGGTGTACTGCATGACAATAAGACGATACTGATGGTGAGTTAATTTTTATTTACTGAAGAGAGCTGACTGTGATGGTGCTTACTTTTATATCTTGCTACTATTTTAGTGAGTGTACCATGTATGATGATTACAGTGGATTACTTACATACTCTGCCTGACCACTGCTTAGTTGGAAAAAGATGAAAGTGGCTACGTTAGCAACTCCACAATTCTTAGCAGCCTGTTAATTTGCTGGAGATTTCCAAGGAGTTCTGCAGGTTCCCTGGGGATGTATTATTTTGGTAGTGATTTATTTTATAATGATTTTCTAGTGATGTGCTTTAGTTTTACAGGTGCGGGTCTTATTTTGCCAGCTGAATTTAGACACTATGGTATGTAGCATCAATAAATGGTTTAGAATTATTGAAGTTTGGATTATGCAGTTTATAAAATAGCAGCAGGCACAGCTGGTAAAAAGAGAGGCTGATATGTAGTGCATTCAAACTTTGTGTGCACTGCTTCTCACATGTAACATTTGTTCACACAAACACTAATGGAACAGAAGTAATATCATCCGTCATAGAAAAAATGCACTGGACTTAAGAATCTCTGATGCTAAAGAAATGAAAAGAATAGAAACAAAACTATGCGACTCATAAAAACAATCTCAAATATTCTATCTTGGGTCGACGTCTTAGAAGAAATACTAAAGTCAGTTTTTGTGGCACATTTTGGGACTGAAATAAAAGTGCTAATATGATAGTATAGCACGTTGATATTTATGTAAACATTTAAGGGATAAAACCAGGAAAAATAAAACAAATATTAAAGCAGCAGTGCAAAATTATATTTAATTTACATACTGAAAATTTTTAGATGATGTAGTTTACAGTTCATGATATGCAGTGCTAAGAATACATTTGCAAATTTTATTGGCTTTGAGGTGTAACGTGGCAGTTTATTAAGTACTGTAAATGCATTTTAAGCTAGGAAATGAAGGAGTCTATTTAGCAAATTCTGAATAATTTAGAAATGTCATTCCCTTTTGTGCCAAGTGATTAGAAACATATATAACATACATATTACCCTTACTAAAAACAAGTAATTTTAGGGTGTCGCTAATACTGAAGCTCCTTTTAGGACATAAGGGTACTTATAGACTTCATTGCCATGTCTTGTATTTCCTGTACATAAGTACTTTCCTTTAATATACAAACATTTACAGATCCTTGTTGAAGGTTATCTCTTGCCTGACATTCTACAACAGCAGATAATTTTCTTCTGTAATATTTTGTTGTTATGCAAGTTTATTAGTGTTCATTGTAGATGACTTGATATCACAGGAATCTAGCAGTAAACCACCTTTGCAATTTCAGCAATTTAAATATAGAAAAAAAAAGGACAAGGCACACACATGCATGCATGCACATGTTGTAGAAGTATCAATCTTAAAATCATTAAGGGAGTTGGGTTCTTTAATGCCCCTGATTAAAAAAAAATATTTTTTCTTGTTAGCCCTGTTAACATGGTTCATGGACTAGGGATATGGTTCTTGCTTCATTTGATCTTGGGTTTAAGTTACCCTACTTTGACAATTAGCACAGGGGATTAAAGCTTTGATAAGGAATCAAGTCCCTTCTCCTCCATTTACCTGCTTTTGTAACTCTGAGCAAATCAGTTAACTAAACAGTACTCTGGGGCAAGTGGGAAACTGTGAGGTTCTATTTATGTTGCAGAAGGAGTTTAGGGCTTTTGTAGAATATTCATGATGTTAAGGTTTTGTGAACATGAGGGGTTCATGTAGGACTCTGTCATTGTGTGTCCTTGTGTGCTAGGTAGAGGTTACCTGGTAGGAATATGTGTAAAAGAAAAATGAGAGATAAAGCTTTAAGGTGTTCTCTGTATGTCATAGAGCTTAAGCCTGTTGTTTTCTTAAGGAGGACACATTGGTCTTTTTCTGGCTTGTTCATGTATTTGGGGAGGTGCATACTAAAAAGGAGGACCACGTCATATATTATATTATATTATATTATATTATATTATATTATATTATATTATATTATATTATAGTTCTTGTGACAACGGGAGATACTGCTAGCCGAGCTATCTGGAATTTTGTAAATTATATGTCATTTGTGAATATCAACATGATTCATATAAGATGTTTGTGTTACAAATGTATTAGAGCTGTATGTCATATAAGATGGTTTGTACAGACATATATGCTGAAGAGGTATTTTTGAAAGTGCTGTTTGAAATGTATCCACAGTGTACCCTACTGGAATAGAACAGAAATGTTTATGCACTATTGTAATTGTTTAAATGTATATATATTTAAGAGGGGAAACTGGAATACAGAAGGTTAACTTGCAAAACTTCAGGAAAAATAGCTGAAATTAAATTACTTTATGGCTGGGCCATAAAAAGATGTTATTTTTCTGTTTCAGTGCAGCAGCAGACACAATGCCTAGAACTAGGGAACTTTCTGTGTTGTCTTGGAAGTGTTTTAGTATTTTATGACTTTCAGCAAGTACCAATATCTGAGGAAAAGCCCTTTGGTATGTACTTTCACAGGTAGATGCTAAATACTGCTAGCTTTCAGCAGTGGGGGGTTTACCTGGGATAGAGTCAGATGACAACAAATGATGTCATTCTGCAAGCTATCCCAGCAGTAATGTTTGCAATATTAATTTAAGAAGTCTCTGAGAGGGAGACTGCATTCTGTATTCTGTTTTTGACCTGACAATGTCAAGATCCACTCACCACATCTGCCTTGCTGATCTAATTAAGTAGATGTACTAGGTTATAGTAATTCTTTTAGACATAGTCAGGAGTATAGCAAAGTTTAATTCAGACATTTCTATTTATTTATTTGAGACTGCCCTGCAATGTTGTTCTAAATATTTCCTGTAATTTTGAACTCTGATGTTACTGTAAATATATACTGAGTATTTTCTTGCTCTTTTATTATTTATTATTAAATATATTTAAACATTTCATTGTGGCTGATCTGTTTAGACATAGTTATGCTCTGAGAGTATTTGCATATTTATTTGGTGACACTGTGCAAGCCACTCCTAATAGCCTTGCTCTTGGTCAATCTACCATTTGTATTGATAGTAACATTGCACATTAAGATTGGACACCCTTTGTTAATGGCCTTGAAGTAGCTGATAAGGAGCTGGCTGGTGGCAATAATAATTACCTTATAGTCTGGACAGAAGGAGGCATAGCTAGTAAACCTGTGCCAGTCTTTCCCAGGTGTATGTGTGTGTGTAAAACAAACCTCAAAGTGTATGTATATGTGTGTATGTGCGTGTGTGTGTGTGTGTGTGTGTGTGTGTGTGTGCTACCTGGGCAGGGACACAAAGCATTGGTTGGACAGAGAGAGTGTTGGAGGTCTTGGCTTGGCCACCCAGCTGAGACCTCAACTCTATTGCTGTGCCATCGGGGAGTCTTATTGGGGATCTGGGGAAAGAGGGCAAAATCAGTCCCGGACTGACTGTGGTCTCTGTGTGCTCTTAAGGGAAATTGCAATTGATGCAGAGAGCTGCATCTGGAAATACTGTGTGTGTATACCTGTCATCCTCTCAGTAGTGGAGCATCACAGTTCTAATAAGGAAGAATTAGAAAACATGATAACATCCCTGGACCTAGATGATATAACTTTGCTATTCAGATGCCTGATAGAATGATTTTCCAATGGCAGTAGCTATATAGTGGTTGAGACTTCATTGCATGCAAAATTACCCAGCTCCTTATAAGAAGTGTTGATTCTGAGGGTGGCATCATTTGTGTGTTCGTTGCTACTCATGTTTTCCAAAGGACATGATGGTACACTTTTTTAGCATTAAGCTTTAGACCACAGTCCTGGTGGCACCTTTAGTTTGTGCATGTTAGTCCATCTTGTAGAGTTGATGATCGCTGCAAATTTACAAACATCTGCAAACTTGGTCAGCCAAAGACCCTTATGTTGTCATCAGCTTTGATATCAAATACTACATAGGATCTGTCCTAGTACTAAGCCACAGGGCAGCCCACTGGTAACAAATCTTTTAGAGTCGAAAGTGCCCCATTTCTTATTGATTGGCTTCTGTTCTTGAGAGCATTTGCTCTCCAATGCATTACTTAAAGGTTTAAAATTTAGTTTGCTTAGTTGGTCTGTAGTATGGAATGCTAACAAAGAACTTGGCCAGATCAGGGAAAGATGTTTGTACTAATTTGCCCTTGCCCAATACCTCAGTGACTTTTTTAGGTCAATGGATTGTAACTAGCCAATATATTTGTTTGTGAGATCCATAACGATACATTCCATTACTTTACAGAGAAGGCTGGTAAGGCTTATCCTTCTGTAGTTGCTAGGATCAGTAATGGGACCACCCTTGTGGAGGAAGGGATGGACCGTCACAGCTGTACTCCACTCATCCAGAATGAAACCACTTGACAGACTAAGGTTGAACAGACTTAGGAATTGATCAGTGTGACAGTGCTTCATAATGAAAAGGAAGCAGACATTGTCAAGACCCATAGAACTGTTTTTTTGCCTCAGAGGGTGTCTTTAGGACTTACTCTGAGATGGTCTTTCGGTTGGTGCAGAAGTAATGTTTTGTGCTGTGAAGCTGGAGATATAAGGGGGAGAAGTTTGGACTAACTGTATGAGATAGTATGTTGGCTATATTCTCTGGTGCTGAGCAGGTGTTATTTTTACAAATCATTTTACTTCACTGCTGTGTTGTATTCCTAATGTTTCTGACATAGCTGAAAAGAACTTATAGATATCCATGACAGAGGAGGTAATTTTCAGTTCATACTCAACCTTGGTAGATTTGATTTTATTTCTAGGTTTTTTATTAAACCGCTTGAGTTCATTCTTGGACAGTGGCAATTTTTTTAGTTTCTTCTTAAGGGTGTGGATTTTTTCTTCTGTTCTATAGCTTGTTTGCTACCAGAGTTGTTCTACAGAGGATTTTTCCTAAACTTGGCATTGTATTTATGTTAGACTGGGACTGATGTCCTGGTGAAAGTAATGATGTGAGAACAGAAACTTGCAGCAAATAGAGCGATGTTGGTTACTGGTTCTAGTGGTGGAGGCTCTTGAACCTCTTCAGGTCATTAACTGTCTGCAGTAAATGTGACACACATTAAATCCCCTCAAAGTGACGCCAGTGACTAAGATTGAAGTCCATTATTTTTTATTTATACTGTGGGATTCTTGGAGAAAGTAGGATGCTGTTCCAAAGTAGCTTTATACCAGCCATATGCATATACCAGGAGCTATAGTATATCTACCTTCACTTAATCCAAGGATGTCTGTCTCAAGCTATTTACACTAGCACTAAGCAATAATCACATATGTGTACCTGGGGTTTATAGACTTGTATGCCTAGTAGTCTCTTATATCCTGGTGCTTGAGTAACTGCTCACTGTTACTACTGTCTTGCTCAGCTCGGTGACTAGTGCATCTCTTTGTCTTACTGTGGAGTCATTTTTCACTTGTACATTTCCGTGGATCTATATTAGATCATCGAAATGGCAGAATTTCAAATGATCTAATATTGAACCCAATATCGGGAACGCTGAAAACGCACAAAACCGAATTCTTTCCTAGGAAAAGAATTCGGTTGGCCGTTGTGGCTTCGCTGTTTTCAGCGATGCGATGGAAAGTTACGGGTTGGGTTAAGGTAAGTGTGTGATTGTGCAGACGTTCGGTTAGGGCGCGGGTTGGGTGAGTTAGGGTTAGGGCGCAGGTCAGGTAAGTGTGCGATTGTGACAGAATTTGGGATTAAGGGCTGGTTAAGTGAGTTAGGGTTAGGGCGCGGGTGAGGTGAGTGTGCTATAGCGAGAATTTGGGGTTAGGGACGGGTTAAGTGAGTTAGGGTTAGGGCACGGGTGAGGTGAGTGTGCGATAGTGACAGACCTTAGGGTTAGGGTCTGGGTTAAGGTAAGTGGATAGATAGTGGTGTATGTGCAGTGTAGTGTAGGGTTAGATGTAACTTTTAAATGTATGTGTGTGGACTGCTGATTTTTAGTGTGCTTGTGGTGTGTGTGTGTGTTTCTTGGAACAGCAATTTTTTTCCCTGGGAAAAAATTTGCTGTTTTGAGGTTTCGATGTTGTTAGGGTTCGGGTTTTGCAGTTCGATGTTACGGCATTAGATAATGAGCCATTTCAATGATCTGATATAGACCCCATTTCCGTGTGTAGTGGGTGTTCTAAGAAGCCTTAAGGGCCTTAATATGCCAGTTTAGTGGCCCTTCTTTGCAGTGTTTATCTTGGATGAAGCCATATGTGTATTTGGTAGTGTTTCCTCATGATGCTGAGGAACTTATACACCAGGCCTATGCCTTGACAGCCTCTGAAATTTAGAGATTGATTTCTTAACTACTACAGCATAGGAAAACTTATTTTTGGTAAGTAGCTTACTGGTGCAAGTTGGGTGTGCTTACCGACATCATGTTTTGATGAGAGTCTAGTCTCTCCATTTAGTATGTATGTGCACCTCTCATGTAGAGTCATTCTGTGTGTGGAAGCAACTGGTTGTCTAAGCATGAGCAGTGTGTGCACTGCTTTAACAAAGCCTAGTGCTAACAAGCTGGCAACAGAAGGTGTAAGGAAAGACTGCAATCTCATGGTTCCAGCAAACTAGTGAGTATACAGGAGACGAGCTGCTGTATAGTAAATGAACTCCATAGTTTTAAGTAGTCTAGGCATTAATATACTGCCTAATAGAGATATACTAGGCAAGGTATGGTTTTTATAAGTGCAACTGTGTACCCATGAGAGGGATTACTAACAATTTCTGATTTATACATGTTTATCTGTTTTACTGTTTAGGACATAGTTATCATAATTAGGATTTTGCCTCGCAATTACAAGGTACAGTGTTTGATCCTGATCTCCAGCCAATTCCTGTGTGGAGTTTGCTTGTTCTCCCGTTTTCCTGTTGAGGTTTTTCTCAAAAACATGATTACATTTTTCACGATAAACTCACTCAAAAAAATGAATAGAGCTATGGGCAGCAATATAGATCTTAGGTGGTGCTTACTGGGGAAAGAGCTGTGTGTATCAACCACTGTAGACATCAACTGTGCTGTACAGTATCCTCTAGATAGGAGAACACTGATCACAGAATGTACACCACTTCATGGCTAGCCACTCGACGATGTAAAAATTGTCTCTAGGTGATCTGGTCACATTGACTAATGTTGCCAAAATGAGCATGGGTATTTGCTTATGATAAGTGGGTTGAGGACCTAGTCGGGGACCAATGCTAATGGTTGGACAAGTTTATGTGTCTGTATTGCCCAGTGCATGTCCTCCATAAAGGTTAATAACTCGGTGTTCAATTGCCCAGCCTTAGTTCCCTGGAGTAAAAGCAATCAACCTGCCAAGCATGAACTAAGATTGATGCACTAAATGTATGTTCATAGTAGATGACGTGATGGTAAGGAGGAGACTAGACATCCTGTATATGCAAGAGACAAGGTGAATGGGCAGTGCAGAAAAACCTCTTGGCTTGGGATTGAGCATCTACAACTCAGGAGGACAGACTAGAAATGTTGTGGGAATTGTGGTGAGGGGGAGTTCATAGGTTCATAGGTACTTACTAGACTGTTAATACATGAGGATGTTTAGAAGCCTTGCCATACATTCCCATGAAGTTTTTAGCCTTTATATTTTAAGTACAAATATTCCAGAGATGAACAGAACATTTACAACAGAACATTCAGTCTTCTGAAGTGTTTGATAATGGAGGGACCTGAATGGTCAGACAGAACAGAAGAGCACTGCCTGGGTCCACACGGCTGGAGCAACAGGAATAAAGAAGGAGAGGCTGTCCTAGGTTTCTGAATGGCAACTGGCTTGATGGTGGCCAACACATGGTTCAACAAGAGAGACAGTCACAATATCACATGCAAATGTGGCTAACATGCAACTCTGGTAGTTTTCCTCATAGTAAGGGAAGAGCAGTGGGGTACAATCGGATAATGCAAAGTCATGTCCAGTGAAACAGGTGGCTTTCAGCATAAACCACTGATGGCTACAATCACCTGCAAGCAGTGGTCAGAGAGCACTCTGTGGTCAAAAAAGATTATAGGTTCATAGGTTCATAGGTTGGTACTAGGCTATCAGCCCTAAGGCCTATGTAAGCCTAGCCATAACAATTCCCTGGAAATTGCTTTCCACAATATTTACTTCTCTGGGCCCCTGTCTAGCAGGACGACTGACATGATCCCCGGGGTGAATTTCCTATCTCCCATCCAATCATCAAGGTACCTTTTGAAGAGGGCCAATGAGGCACTCTGCTTGACATGTATGGGCAGTCTATTCCAGAGTATGGGAAGTCTCTGGGTCAGGAACCTATCCCTCCAGCATGTTTTGTTCATTGTGATGATAAGGTTTAGATCCCTGGAGTGTGTGGCTCTGAGGGATTGGGATTTCTTTAAGTGGAGCATGTCCAACAGCTCAGGGTTTGACATGGCCTTGTATGTTAAGCAGAGGTCGCCTCTGAGTAGACGATATGCCACAGAGTATAGCTGGAGTTGTTTTAGACAGTCAGCATATGGCATCTGCTTTAGGCCTGTGATTCTTTTAGTGAGGTATTTCTGTGGCCTTTCCAGCTGTTACAGATGTCTTGTGAGGTACATACCAAATGGGGCATTATACTCTATAATGGGTCTAATGGGTCTTTTTTTCTGGATGAAAAGCCCATAGTGATGAGGTGTGCCACATAGAAGGATTTCCTGACTGTTGTGGCGATGTGGTTATCGAAAGTGAGACCACTGTCTACTTGTGTCCCTAAGTCTCTCATCACAATTTCGATGTTTAGTGTCCTGCCACCTATGTGGTAGTTCATGGGTACATGTTTTTTTTCCAAAGGGGATAACTATACATTTCTTGGCATTAAGCTTGAGTTCATGGCTCTGGCACCAGGCATCTGTTTCTGTAAGGCCCTTTTGTAGAATATCCACATCATTTGGGGATTCTATAATGGCTTCCAGTTTGCAATCATCTGCAAACTTTGTTAGCCAGAGTCCCTTAGTGTTGGCCTGTACTTCAGAGAAGTCGATGCCAAACAAGAGAGGTCCCAGGACTGAACCCTGAGGTACTCCACTTGTCACTTGTCTGGAGCTGGATTTGGAGTCTGCTACTTTTACAGTCTGGGTTCTGTCATTAAGCCATTTGGCAACCCATCGAGTGACGTAGGGATTTATGCCCAGCTTAGTAAGTTTATCTATGATTCCAGAGTGGGGGGATGGTGTCGAAGGCCTTGGTGAGGTCCAGATAGGCTGTGTGGACCGCCTTACCCTCGTCCACAGCTCTGGAGACTGATTTGAAGAAGTCAATCAGATTCAGGAGAAAAGATCGGCCCTTCACAAACCCAAACTGGTGGGGTCCAGTGTTTGAAGGTTGCCAATGTCTTTGTTTATAAGTTCCATGATAATGCATTCCATGCCCTTGCAGATCAGGCTTGTCACACTGATGGGACGGTAGTTCCCGGGATCCAAGGCGGATCCTCCCTTGTGGAGCAGGATAACTGTAGCTGTGCGCCACTCAGTGGGCACGAAGCCTGAGGTGAGGCTATGATTAAACAGGACACTTAGGTGGGGTGCCAGTTCATTTTGTAGTTCATGTAGTGCACAGCCTGGGATGTCATCTGGTCCCATGGATGCTGTATTCTTAGCTTTGGAGACTACTGTTTCTACCTGTGTGGCTGTGATTATCTGAATTTGGCAATCTTTTGGTAATGAGATGGGCCCTTCAGGGGGTGAGAGGGGGGGTGAAGTTGGCACTAAATCGATCTTCCAGGATATTGGCAATATCCTTGGGATCAGTATATTTAATGCCATTCTGTTGTAGCTCAGAGCAGATCTGAGCATTGCCATTTAGATTCTTGACATAACTATAGAATGCCTTGTAGTTGTCTTTGGAATCTTTGGTAAGTTTATTTTCGTAACTAGCTTTTGAGGACTTTATGAGGGATCTCAGTTTCTTACTGAAGCTGGTGAGGGAGTTTTTTGCATCCTGGGATTTTCCTCTTTTCTGCAACAGTTTCTTCCTTCTGTTGTATAGTTTGTTTATAGCAGGGGAACACCAGATTGGCTTCCTTTTTTTGGAGCAGATCATCTTGGTTCTATTTGGGATGACACGATTCATGAACGAGTGGATGTGCTCGTACAGTGCCTTAGTGGAGGATTCTGCAGTCGAACTTCCAGATCTCATCTGCATGGGTGTTGTGAAGTTTGTCACTTCTGACTTCAGTAGTATGAAGTTGGCTTTGGAGAAGTTTTTTAAGGAGGGTGGGGGTGGGATGTGGATGTCAAGGGTGATTTGCTTATGGTCAGACCTGACCAATGAGGGGGTGACCACTGGTGTGGGTCATCTGTCTCCCATGTTGGTAATGACCAGGTCTAGGATATTGGAGCCCCTGGTGGGACAATGGATTAGTTGATCCAGGGCATTGGAATTTATAAATTCCAAGAACCGTTGGGAAAAGGAGTTGGTACCTGAGTAGTTTTCCCAATTGATGGCAGGGTAGTTGAAATCACCCAGTATTAGGGTGTTTGGTTGTATCTTAATATGTTCCAGTATGTTTAGGAAGGTGTAGTGAGAATCTTGGGGTATGGTGGGGGATCTGTAGCAAGCTACAATTTGGATTGCAGTCTTACCTAGTGTTAGTTGCACCTGGAGAATTTCAGATGTATTATGTTGGGCAACTAGCCTGGAGGTGTGAATATCCTTGGTGAATATGGACACTCCTCCACCTTTAGTGTTTCGGTCTTGGTTTTGTGGCCGAAAAGTGTGGTAAGAATTGTAGCCTGGTATTGCAAGGGTGCTCTCTGGAGCCTTGAACCAGGTCTCAGTCACTGTACAGATATCGATGTTCTCCATTTTTAGGAGTGCCTCGAGAGTGTGCATTTTGAGGTTTAGACTTCTAGCATTGAGTAGCATTACCTTCAGATTTTGCATGCTTGTATCTGTTACGGTGGTGGGTTTATCCTTCGAACCTTGCCTAAAAAAGGCACTATAGGGGTGGCAAGAGCTTTAGCCAGTAACCTGAATCCCAGGGGTGACAAGTGCAGACCATCTCTGGCAAAGCATCTTGGTTTGTCGATCATGTCTTCCCAGGCAGATAAATACTGGATCCCCTTTGTATGACACCAGAAGCTTAGTCAATTGTTGAAGTCAATCATTTTGTCCTTATACTGTGGTATAATTCTGGGCGAAGGCAGGATGCTACTCAGGGCTAGGGTCATAACTGCCTGGGTCACATGATCCAAGAGCTCTTCCATGTCTCTTTTCATGTAGTCCAGGGAGGTACGTCTCAAGTCATTTACTCCAGCATGGACAATGACAGAGTCGTATTTGTACTTGTTGTGGAGTGACTTGAGTGCATGCGTTATGTGGCGGATCCTGGCACCCGACAGGCAGCTGACTGTAATTTTCTCCTTGTTCAGCCTGGTGAGTGGGACATTAGTGTGCCTGACTATGGAGTCACCTATGACTAAAGTGTTCGGTACATTCAGAAGCTGCTGGAGGGAAATCACAGGAGATAAAGGAAATACTCAGGAATGTAGCGCCTTGGGAAAAAGAGTGAGGTGGAATCAAAGAAGAATGGCAGTATCTCAAAACAGCATGTATGCACTCTATATATGGCCAAGGCAGGTATGGAAATGAAGAAAACGGGGTGGTGGAAGGCAGAAGTCCAGGAAGTTATCAAAAGAAAGTAGGAGTGCAATAAAAAGTGGGAGATAGAAAAGATGGACCAGGTGAAGAAGGGATACTCGTTGGCTTGCAAAGAGTTAAGAGAGCAGGCATTTAGTAAATAAGGCATCAGAGGAACTTTACCAGCATCTGAAAAGTCACTCAGCAGATGACACAAAGAACAGACTGCAAGGCAAAGACAGTGAGATAAAGTAGATAGTCATAAGAGACACCATTCATAAGGAATGCCAGCACCGAGACACCATTCATAAGGGATGCCAACAGCAACCTTTTCACCAGTCCACAAGGCATCAAAGCAGATGGAAGGGGTACTTCCAGCAGCTTCTGAATGAAGAAAACCCCACAGAAGCTGTACTGCAACAGAAAAAGACTACAATGAGAGAAGACAAGGAGCCCACCATAGAAGAAGTAAGAACAGCTAAAAGGAAAATTAAGTCAATGAAAGCAGCAGGTTCCAATGAGGCCATGGGAGATGTGATAAAGATATTAAGTGAGTTAGGGGAGAAATAGCTCTTGAGGGTACTCATAGTAGTATGGACAATAAAGCATATCTTACATGAACTAAGGGGAGATTTGCAACTTTGGATAGTATTGCGGTAACAATTTCTTGTCGTACTGTGTGAAAATGCTGGAGATGGTGATTGATTAATGAATACACAGAGTAGTAGAAAGTATGATGGGAGATGAGCAATTCAGATTCAGATCAGGATGCAGCACAAATGACCTGATGTTTCAGTGAGGCAGATAGTGGATAAGAACCTGGAGATGAAGAAGGAGCCCAACTGGACATGCCTAATCTTGGAGAAAACATATGACAAGGTCCCATGAAAGCTTATTTGGCCAATCCTGTGATGGTTTTAAGTCCTGAAAATATTGGTATAATTTGTGCAGGCTATATACAAGGACCCAGTGACTGAAGTAAGAACAGTGCTTGGTCTCACAGAAGGGTTCCCATTTGGAGTGGGTATGCATCAGGGTTCCGCTGTGAGCCCACTGTCATTCATACTGGTGATGGACTACATTAGGACAGATGAACAAAGTTGCTGTATACAGATAATGTGGCTTTACATGCAGACTCTGAGCAAGAACTTCAGAAAAGAATAGGGGAATGGAATGCAAAACTGAAGGCAGATGGGATGAAACTCAGTACAGGTGAGACAGTTGTAATAGGAGCAAAGGAGGA
>NC_056741.1:1842867040-1842902040 GCF_019279795.1 Protopterus annectens
AAATTCTCTCTCTCAGAAGTATAGCATACAGTGCATAGCCGTGTTACGTCTCCCAAAAGTATAGCATACAGTGCATAGCCATGTTACCTCCCCAAAAGTATAGCATACAGTGCATAGCCATATTACCTGTCTCAAAAGTATAACATACAGTGCATAGCCGTTACCTGTCCCAAAAGTATAGCATACAGTGCATAGCCATGTTGTCTCTCCCAAAAGTATAGCATACAGTGCATAGCCATGTTACCTCTTCCAAAAGTATAGCATACAGTGCATAGCCATGTTACCTCTCCCAAAAGTATAGCATACAGTACATAGCCATGTTACCTCTCCCAAAAGTATAGTATACAATGTTAGCAGGCTGCCACCAACTTTTTAATTCACCAACAGTTACTACTGTTGCTAAGGTGGCAATTTTTAGCATGTATATTATAATAGTCATCATCAAATGACCCCTCACCCTCCCACTGTGAAATCAGAAGAAAAAGTAATCTATAGTAATGCCAAGCATCAAAGGTGTATGTTGGTCTATGCGACATCATGTCTCCCTGTCTTGGTCTGTCCATGTTTTCACCATGTCTGTATAATTAACTGCACTTTAATATTTGCAGTATGTATCTGAAACATGTAACTGGCCATAGTGTATCTGTGTTTACTTC
Organism: Protopterus annectens; assembly: GCF_019279795.1. NCBI lineage: Eukaryota > Metazoa > Chordata > Ceratodontiformes > Protopteridae > Protopterus > Protopterus annectens. The sequence continues at coordinate 1,842,867,697 of NC_056741.1, forward strand.
AAAAGTGGAAAAACTATTTTTAAAGGTGTGTTTATTTGTTTGATAAGTTAGGTAAAAGCTGTCTGCATGAAAAAAGAAAAATACAAAAATCAAAATGACTGGGAAAGAGATGACATAAAGCAAAGCTAGAAAGAAACAAAGTCTCCAGGTGTCTGCATTCAGAGACATCACCTACACTGCCTCCAAGGCACAGAAAAAGGATGTGGCCAGTATGAAATGGTGCAGTTCTTAATGAGAAATGTGCATATGCTAGAAGTCACGCAGTGTGTTTTATACTGAAGCATATGGCATACCAACGGGCAAGTTTGAATGTTTATATTCTAATGTTACTCTGAGTGATGTAGCTCTGAAATGGCACATAATGGCAGGGAGAGTCAAAGCTATGCATACCATATGTTCAGGAGATGCCCTGAGTGTTGTACCTCTGAAATGGTACATAGTGGCAGGGGAGTGCCAGGTCTGCACACCATATGTTCAGGTGCAATCTAGAGTGCTGTACCTCTGAAATGGCACATAATGGCAGGGAGAGTCACAGCTCTTGCACTCCATATGTTCCGGTGCTACCCTAAGTATTGTACCTCTAAAAATGCCACATAATGGCAGGGAGAGTCACAGCTCTGCACACCGTATGTTCAGTTGCTTCTCTGAGTATTGTACTTCTGCAGGGGGAGTAACAGCTCTGCACACAGTATGTTCAGGTGCTACCCAGAGTGCTGTACTTGTGAAATGGCACATAGTGGCGAGGGGGGGGGGTATCAAGGCTGTATGTTCAGGTGCTACCCTGAGTCTTGTACTTCTGAAGTGGCACATCATGGCAGAGGGAGTCAAAGCTTTGCACACCTTATGTTCAGCTGCTACCCTGAGTATTTTACCTCTGAAATGCCACATAATGGCAGAGGGAGTCACAGCTCTGCACACCGTATGTTCAGGTGGTACTCTGAGAATTGTACCTCTGCAGGGAGAGTCACAGCTCTGCACACAGTATGTTCAGGTGGTACTCTGAGTATTGTACCTCTGCAGGGAGAGTCACAGCTCTGCACACAGTATGTTCAGGTGGTACTTTGAGTATTGTACCTCTGCAGGGAGAGTCACAGCTCTGCACACAGTATGTTCAGGTGGTACTCTGAGTATTGTACCTCTGCAGGGAGAGTCACAGCTCTGCACACAGTATGTTCAGGTGGTACTTTGAGTATTGTACCTCTGCAGGGAGAGTCACAGCTCTGCACACAGTATGTTCAGTTGCTATCAAGAGTGCTGTACTTGTGAAAAGGCACATAACGGCAGGAGGAGTCAAAGTTCTCCACATCATATGTTCAAGTGCTACCCAGAGTGCTGTACTTGTGAAGTGGCACATAATGGCAGGAGGAGTCAAAGTTCTGCACACCGTATGTTCAGGTGTTACCCTGAGTGTTGTACCTCTGAAATGGCACATAATTGCAGGGGGAGTCTCAGCTCTGCTCACCATATGTTGAGATGCTACCCAGAGTGCTGTACTATTAAAATGTCAAATGAGGGCAAGGAGCAACAGCAACCAGTTACATGTGCCGCTGTGCCCATGGATCAAACTGGATGTGTGACATTAAGAAGGGTGCAGACCTATGCACAAGTTTTGTTGGCACACACATGGTTCAGGTTTTGTGGTGTAAAGTGGTACACAATGCAGCTCCACAACTGGACAATATTGTGACTTCTAGTATTCTTCAAATGTGTTTGTATAGAGTGAACAGGTTCCGATTTACATCTGCATCTACATACACACCCTGTAAACTTAACACACACTGATACCTATGTGTACATTTGAGGGTGTGAATCTCTGTGACCTTGTTGAAATTACTTCTCTTCAGAACTGATGTTGTTGAATGTTTTTGATAAAAATGAGTTCACCAAAGCATATGGCTGAAAAATGTTTATGTTATTCTAAGAGATCACACTACCTTAGAATTAAGAGCTCTTTGATTTTCCTGTCAGAGCAATGATGGGCTACACTGGGATTCCAAGGGGATCGTCTGTCTTTATAATAAATAAGTAAATATTTATGTTTGCATGTTCATTCATTGTGCTGGTTTGGTGAGATTTGTTTCTATTGCACTTTTAGATGAGTTTTCTTATTTCTGAATCAGTAAATCACAGTAGATCTGTTTATGAACCAGATATTTGGGTTTTAACCTGTATCAGTGTGCTTATGCACCTGTATAGAATCACTATAGCTATGCTCTGTGCCTCAAATGCAGCTGTGCTCATGCTGACAGCTGTGATGGGTGCAATGCAGCACATCTGCAGTGACACCTGTGTAATTGGTATCATAGTTCCAGCACCATGTGGTAAATGGTTTACCTGACTCTGACCTGAACTACCAGTGTTAATCATCCTCATTGCATATGTAATGTACACCATGTGACATAGTACAGAGTATCTTAGTTCCTTTGTAGGTCAGGTACATCATGGTGACTGGAGTGCGTATATCCATTTTATTTGCACACATCCTGTGCCATACACATGACAGGTATGAGTCCAACGGAATATGTTAAAGTGCCAAAGGTAATCTTTAATGTTCCTCATTCTAGTTATTCACCACAACAAACATAAGGCAGGAAATCTCTGTATGAAATGCTCTTCTACAGTAAATAATTTACGTAAATCTTAATCTATAATCACTATCTTCATCCAAATAGAGATGAAGAACAGTAGCATAGAAACCAAATCTTCTGTTTAATTTATGCTGCTACAAGGACAATGTTTTAGTGCCATGAAAATGTGTTTTACCTACATTGATTCAGTCGTCCCTCTGGAATTGCAGACCTGAAACTGATAGCATCATGCCTGAGTGATGAGCCCATAATGACATCAAAGTAATACTGAAATCAATAAATAATATGTAATAAAGAAACTGAGCTCTTAAGTTTTAAAGGCCACCCACGAATCAAGTTTCTCTGTACTGCATTATCATATGCTTAATATTTGGAAGATATTTCATGCTTAATTTTTTTTCCAGTAATAATGAAATTGTATCAGACCATAGCTGGATAAAATACTGTTAGCTGACCCAGTTTTCTGTGAAGTAAGTATTGACTCTAACAGCCAAGGTTTGGTTTCATTACAACACAACAATATGGTTTCATGTTTAGTCTTAAGCGTAAATTAAGGGGGGAAAGTTTGTGTTTCCTTGTAAACCTCTTGCTATGGTAAACCAAACTCACATTTTTTTGTAAATTAAGGCAAATGAAAGGGCAAACCCACAATTCCCATGAAAAAGCTATAAGGTTTTGGAGAGAAAACAAATATTAGTTGTGTCATAGATGAATGCAGATTGTAGCCAGATGATCTGAGTTTGAGTAGTGGCACAGATATTGGAAGAGCCACACATGGAAATATGAGATTAAGTGGGCTTGTGCAGGCACACCTATCCTTGGGGGAGATAAATAGTACTCACAGTAAGCCAGAATTGCTCTCATGTGAGTGGAAGTTTTTTATTTATTTTATTTCACATTTGTTAACTGGGTTGATCCAACTGAGCACAAGCCCATTTTCAGTGGATACCCAAGTAGAAAAGCTCCAACAGTAATACTTCACATAATTACACATATTAGAGTGTTAATTAGATTACAAAGTATAGCAAAAATAAAGTAAAATACAGCATAGTTTTTAACATATACAGAAATATCATATAAATAAGTAGAATAACATGATTTGAGAAAAATAAGGAAGAATATGCAATTTGCAGTCAGGAATTGTTGAGGCTAAGAATATTTGCTGAAGTCAGAGAGTGGTCAGGTAGGATCCTGACAGGGGCAGATCCAATTTTTCTAGAAGAAGAGTTTTAGTTCTATTTTAAAGCTGTTTGTGTGATGTTTCGCAAATTTGTGGGGAGGTTTTTCCAGATTTTTGTTATGGAGGATTTATAAAGGAGATTGCCTATGTTAACTTTTGGTGTACATTTTTCAAGAAGTAGTTTCTCTGAACTGCGGAGGGGATGAGGGGGGAATAGTAGGAAAGTAAACTGGCGAGAGAGGGACAAGGAGTGGGTTTATTAAGTATGAGGTGGGTTAAGTGTAGTTGGGATAGTTTTAGATGGTGGGAGAATTCAAGCCATTGTAGCTTGCGGAGAGCTATGCAATGGTGGGTAGGATTTGGTAAGTTGGCTGCAAATTTGGCAATTTTATTATAGGTCTGTTCTATTTTGGAGAGTAGGTAGGTTTGGATGTTGGTGAGGACTGGTGATCCATAGAGGAGGCTGGAAAGGAGATAGGCTTGGGCTAGGGTGTGTCTGGATTCAGCAGAGAGGAATTTTGAGTTACGGTAAATCAAGCCAAGTTTTGGATTAGTTTTCTTAATTGCATGGTGTATGACAGTCAAATTTTAGCTGGTCATCAATAGTCATTCCAAGTAGTTTTGTGTTAGCGTCTACATTTATGATGGTATAGTTCAGTGAAGAGATAGAGAAGGTAGTCTTAAGGTGGTCATTATTTTGGGGAGACGGATGAATAGCTTAGTTTTTTGGGGGCTTTAAGATAAGTTGGTTATCATTTAGCCATTTTTCAACAAGAAGGATAGATTGTTGAGTGTGTGTCTGAAGTTGTGAAATTGAGTTGGAGGAAGGTATGAGGTTAGAGAGGGGGTTGGAGGAGTAGCAGTCATTAATACTGATGTTGAAGAGAAGAGGTTCAAGAATAGAGCCCTGAGGTATGCCTGTGTATATGGGTAGGACAGAAGAGCAGGACGATTGCCATCTCACAGATTGAAGTCTGTCAGTGAGATAACTTGAAAACCATGAGAGAGTTGAGCTGGATAGATTAAAGTTAGCTAAATTAGTCAGATGTTTGTGGTGTGATACCATGTCAAATGCCTTACATAAGTCTAGGAACAGACATGAGACTAGATTATTGCTGTTCCTAGTTTCAGTGATGGTGTGGGTGAAGGATAGAAGGGCTGTAGAGGTGCTGTGGTGAGTCTGGAAACCATGTTGGGCGGAGGTGAGGAGGTTGTTTTGGAGGAGAAAGTTAAGTATTTGGATGTGAACGCATTTATCTAGAATCTTGGATAGTGGGGAAAGTATAGAAATAGGCCTGTAGTTAGAGCAATGATTAGAGTTACCTCCTTTGTGAAGGAGGATAATGCAGAAGGATTTCCAGATTTGGGGTACATTAGCTTCGATAATAGATCGATTAATGAAAATTGAGACTTTATAGGTGATGGAGTTTGCTTCAAGTTTGAGGAACTGAGGAGGAAGCATGTTGGCAGAGGGAGAACATGGTTTTAGTTTGAGAAGCAGAGACGTTATGTAGGAAGTAGATACAGGGTTGAGAGAGAAACTGTTTGCTGTTTGTAGGTAGGGAAGGTGTTTCTTGGTGGGGATTTTGGTTTGTATTAGTTAATTTGCTTATGGAGCCAATGAAAAATTGGTTGAGGAGAGAGGCTGACTCTTGGTCAGGGAGGTTAGGCTAGGGGTTGGGAGTTTGAGGTTTACCAGGGTGGAGGTTAGAGTTAATACTTCTCCAGAAATGGTTGGGGTTTGATTGAGCAGTGGTCTGTGTGTTAGTGTAGTAGGTCTTTTTATCATTGTATACTTGTTTCTTGGTATGGTTCCTAAGTTCTTCAAATAATTGGAGGTGGGAGGGGGATTTACTTTTAAGCAGTTTCAAAAAACAGGCCAGCACCAAAAGAGTGAATATAACATAGATTTATTGTGGCACCCCAAACAGAAAAAATCAAGTCATACCGGTTTTGGCAATAATGCCTTCCTCATTGACAAATACAATCGAACTCTAAACATATCAATATATATAAAAAAACAATTAAATAATCAACCAGTCAAACACAAAATCTCATCAATTATTATAAATGGTCATTCAAACCAGTGGAAAATAATCCACCAAGTTTAATGATCCAGCTTTTCTCTTTCTTATTCAATAAAGAGTGCCATCCCTGCTTATTTCATCTGTCTCCCCCGTATTTTGTCTATGATCAAAAAATTAAATCTGGCTGATGGATGCTTGATAGTATGTCTGTATAGGGCATTAGAAAGTCGTTGGTTACAGATGTCACTAAGGTGTTCAGACATCCTGACCCTCAATGGGCGTGAAGTTTGTCCAACATAAAAGTCTGAGCAAAAGCATGTAGCTAAATACATAAGCCACTCTGTGCTAAAATTAACAAAAAATTTGATGTCATAAACCTGACTAGTATTTTTACTGGTAAACTGCTTAGATTTTAGCATATGCTTGCAAAAAGAACAGTGGTCACATGGATAAGAGCTAATCAGTTTGTCCCTGGTCATTGTTAACTGCTGTTGATTGATGCAAACCTGATGTTTGTAGTGACTCAAAATAGGAGCCCAGTAAAAATACTTGGAGGGATATTACCTGCATGTATGAGGATGGTAGGTTTTAAGTTGGATTTTGGAGGAAAATATTTTTGAAATGTGTGAATGTTTAAGTCTAATGCTATGGGTGGGAGATAGCTGGAATATTTTATAATGAACAAACTGAGAGATGGTGTTATGAAGTGAAGAAGATGTGATATAAAATGCTTTGTTTGAATGAGAGTTATAGATACAGGAGGAGGAGGTGGGTGTTGATTTGAGATATTGAATGTTAGTATGGTAAGATGTAAGGGTAGAGTGTAGTAGAAGAAGTGATGTTATTATGAGATTAGTGAGAATGGTAAGGGTGGTAGGTGGAGGATGGTATTAAAGTGAGCAAGAATAAGATTGGAGAGAGTTGAATAGTATGTTGGAGAGAGGGCTAAGGGGGGAGGATGAAATCTGTAATAGGAAACGTTGTGTTGGTAGGTAGGAGGTGGATAGTTGTTTGGTGTGTCAGTGATTGTAGTGTGATTGGATGGTTTGGGCGTGGAGACAAGTTGGCTTGAGAATAAATGTGGGGAATATGGGAGTAGGTGGGAATTGGGAGTAGGGTAGGGGAGTGGAGTGAGCCCGAGCGTAGTGAGGCTGAATGGAGCAGTACGAAATTAGCAGCAGAAAAATATCAGAAAAACAATTTATCTAAGTGTCCAGAATTTGCATTTTGCAACAATGGTTGCAGGACCAGGAGATGAGGACATTTGAGCTTAGCCTCCCAGATTGGTTTGGGAGCTCATGGGCACACACACACACACACACACACACACACACACACACACACACACACACACACACACGCACACACGCACACACACGCACACATGCACACACGCACACACGTGCACACACGCGCACACACACGCACACACACAAACACACACACAGACACGCACACACACACACACACACACACACACACACACACACACATTTTTTTATTTATTTTTCCTCTTTTGCAAAGGATGTGATGATGCATTTTGTCAAGACATCTGTTGTTCTAATAAGAGAAGCACAACGTACTCGGAGGCTCTAAATAAAAATCTGCCTAAGCAGCAGAGACCTCCAAAGCAGACACCCAAGCAACCGCTACCCCAAAACAAAACACGTGCAACACATAGCTCACAAAGCCAGTGTGCCGAACAGTCACAGCCCTTAAGGCTAAACAACACACCTGATACACTTGTAATAGGTAACTCTATCGTCAGGCACACTGACGTCCCGCTCACAAGGCTGAACAAGGAGAAGGTCACGGTGAGCTGCCTGTCGGGCGCTAGGGTCCGCCACATAACACAAGCACTCAGGTCACTCCAAGGCAAGTACAAATATGACTCAGTCATTGTCCATGCTGGTGTGAATGACCTGAGACGTACCTCCCTGGACTACATGAAAAGAGACATAGAGGAGCTCTCTGAGCATGTAACCCAGGCCGGTATGACCCTGACCTTAAGTAGCATCTTACCCTCACCAAGAATGATGCCACAATATGAAGACAAGATGATCAATTTCAACAATTGGCTTAAGTGTTGGTGTCATTCAAAGGGGATCCAATGCCTGTCAGCCTGGGATGACATGCTCGACAAGCCACGATGCTTCGCTAGGGACGGCTTGCACCTGTCACCCTGGGCTTTGGATATTGGCAAAGGCTCTTGCTACCCCCATAGTGCCTTTTTTAGGCAAGGCTCAAAAGACAAACCCACCTCCATAGGTATCACAAGGGATAAGAAACTAAGAGTAATGCTACTCAACACCAGAAGTCTAAACCTCAAGATGCACGCACTCAAAACTCTCCTTAGCATGGAGAACATCGATATCTGTGCAGTAACAGAAACCTGGTTCAAGGCTCCCGAGAGCACCCCAGCACTACCAGGTTATACCTCATACCATGCTTTTCGGCCCCAAAACTTGGCCCGAACCACAAAAGGAGGGGGAGTATCAATATTCGTCAAAGATACCCACACCTCCAGGTTGGTGACACAGCACGAAGCATCAGAGACTATCCATGTGCAACTAACTGTGGGTAAAACTGCCTTCCAGTTTATAGCCTGCTACAGACCACTCTCCCAAACACAGGAACCCCACTCGGCCTTCCTGAGAATACTGGAAAATATGAAGGTCTCTCCAAACACCATTATACTGGGCGACTTCAACTACCCAAACATAGACTGGGAGCATTACTCTAGCTCCAACACCCTAGCCCAAAGGTTCCTAGAATTTATAAACTCAAATGCTATGGAACAACTTGTTACCACTCCCACAAGAGCGGAAAACATACTGGACCTGATCATCACCAACATGGGGACACTATGCTCCAGACCAGAAGTGTATCCCTCACTGGTAAGATCAGACCATAAACTAATCTCACTGGATATTCACATCCCGACCCCACCCCCTGCCCAGAAAACCACAGTGAAAAACTTCTCTAAAGCAAATTTCACACGCCTCAAAACCGAGGCGAAATCCTTCAAAGTCCCCGGGCCTGTGGAAAATACGGCCCAGACCATAGAATCCTTTCTAAACGCATTCTATGAACACCTTCAGGAATGCATGGATCATGCAATCCCAAATAAAACCAAGACCCAATCCTCCAAAAGGCAGACGTCCTGTCTGGTGGACCCCAGCCATAAACAAACTATACAATAGAAGGAGGAAGCTACTACATGATAGAGCAAAATCCCAAAAAGGGAAGGCATCTCTGATTAGTATTAGCAAAAAACTACGGGCACTCATAAAATCGTCTAAGGCCAGCTTCGAGAGAAAAATTGCACAGGACACTAAGGATAATCACAAGGCTTTCTTTAGTTATGTTAGGAACCTGGGTGGGAATTCCCAGATATGCTCAGAATTAGTCCAAAATGACAAAAAATACACTGAGCCCACAGACATTGCCAACATCGTAGCTGACAGGTTCAGTGCAAACTTCTCCTCCCCACCAAAAGGGCAAATATCTATCCCAACAGAGTGCTGCCCCCCTGACATCTCAGATGCTCAGGTAAGAGCCGCCCTCTCCAAAGCAAAAAACACAGCATCAATGGGACCAGATGGTGTCCCGGGCTGCGTCCTACATGAACTCCAAGAAGAGCTAAACCCAAACATAAAACTACTGTTCAATCTTAGCCTTACTACAGGATATGTACCCAAAGAGTGGCGACAGCAACAGTGGTCCCTCTCCACAAAGGTGGTGCCTCAATGGATCCTGGAAACTATCGCCCCATAAGCCTGACTAGCTTGGTCTGCAAAGCTATGGAAAGGATCATTATGGACCTCATAAATAAAGATATTGGGGACCTACAGACACTGGATCCTACCCAGTTTGGCTTTGTTAAGGGCAGATCCTGCCTCTTAAACCTGGTCGATTTCTTTGAAACAGTCACCAAGGCCATTGACGAGGGAAGGTGGTCCACACAGCCTACCTGGACCTCGCAAAAGCCTTCGATACAATACCCCACTCGGGCATTATAGATAAGCTCACCAGCTTAAATATAAACCCCTATGTCACTAGATGGGTTGCAAACTGGCTCAAGGACAGAACCCATATGGTTAGAATTGCTGGAGCCATGTCAGACTCCAAACCAGTTACAAGTGGCGTCCCACAAGGCTCAGTCCTGGGACCTCTCTTGTTCGGTATATATTTCTCGGCGGTACAGGCCAACATGGAAGGACTGTGGCTGACCAAGTTCGCAGATGACTGCAAACTGGGCGCCATAATTAACTCTCCAGCCGACACAAGCATCCTCCAAAAGGGCCTCATAGAAACAGACAACTGGTGCCAGAGCCATGGCCTCAAGCCAAACGCCAAAAAGTGTATAGTCATCCCCTTTGGCAAAAACAAAGTGCCCACAAATTACCACATAGGTGGTAATTCATTAAGTACAGAAGAAGTCATTAGGGACCTGGGGACCCAAGTTGATAGCAATCTCTCATTTGACAACCACGTGGCCAAAGTGGTTAGAAAAACATTTTATATAGCCCACCTAATCATGAAGGGATTCACATCTAGATCAGGGGAGGTCATCGTGCCTCTTTACTCATCCCTCATCAGGCCCATAATTGAGTACAATGCCCCTTTTGGGATGTACCTTACCAGACACCTGCAGCAACTGGAAAGACCCCAAAAGTACCTCACCAAGAGGATCAAAGGGCTCAAACAGATTGCATATGCTGCCCGGTTAAAGAAACTCCAGCTCTACTCAGTGGCATACCACCTGCTCAGAGGCGATCTGTGCCTGACGTATAAAGCCATGTCCAACCCGGAATTAATGGACATGCTGCACCTCAGAAAATCCAAATCCCATCGAGCTACGCGCTCGAGAGACTTGAACCTCAGCACTGAAATAAATAGGACATGCTGGAGGGACAGATTCATAACCCAGAGGCTCCCTTCACTCTGGAATAAAATCCCAGTCCAGGTTAGGCAGAGTCCCACATTGACTCTCTTCAAGAGGAATCTTGATGAGTGGATGGGAGATCGTAGGTTTACCCTGGCTATCACTTCTGTGTCACTGTTAGACAGAGGCACAGTATACTAACCTCAAAAAAAGGCATAGCAAAATTAATTTAAAATGGGTTGCGAAAGCCAAACACACTCTGGCTAGGCTTATAAATGCCCTATGGCAGATAGCCTAGTATGAACCTATGAACCTAAGAAGCAGATAAAGTGTTTACAGGTATTTTTAATGAGCTGTGTAATACAATGCACTTAGTGAAGAGAAAAATGGTTTCTCCATATATCATAAGATCAGCTAAGAAATAATTCTCATAAATATTAGTTGTTAAACAGTCACAGTGTTTTATATTTGGAATCATAGTGATGCTCCTCTTGAGTTTAGGAACAGACAGAAATCATCCACTTCATATTTATAATCCTGTGGTATGTCCAGGCACTTCTATAGTATCAGGATTACTAGTTTCAAGTTTTTATAATGACAGTATTTATGTGGATAAAAGCAGAAAGAGGAAATTAGAATTTAAAGGGTTAACCTAATTACTGAAAATGAAGTTTATTACATAATGTTCTGCAGCTTGCAAAATAAAATAAAAATATAAGCATATCATACCCAATCCTTGGCTAATTACCTCATAAAAGAAATGAGACAAGGAGCCTGATTTTCTTACAGTTTTAAGCACTTGATAAGGTATTGTCCTCAGCCTATAATACTGTTAACAACACCTGCAGTTGCAGAAGATTGGGCATATCATATCCAGTTAAGAATGCAGGCTTTCATAGTCTGCCACAGTTCCCATACTGATCATGTCCATAGAAGAAGGAAAACTAGGGAAACACTTCTGAAAAAACAGACAAGATATGTGAAGTGCCCCATTCAGGGCAAGTGATAAGTCTGCCCAAAAACTACACAAAAACAGTAAGTCATATGGATTTTGGAGATTTAAATCAAGTGCTAACCTATCTGCGCTATATGGTTTGCATTGTGGGAACCGTTTACACAACTGAGAGTGGTAAGTGTGTCTTGTGACAGATATGGATTTGAAAAAGCAGCTGTACAGCTGACCACCCACTATAATGTACAAAACACATATCCCTGTCAATTGTGCATTTCAAGAGAAACATGAGTAAGACACAATGTTACGCATAAAACTTTAAATCACAGGGATTTTTTGAGCAACAAAGCTGTTGGTTGAGAATCCTTAAATCAAGTAAGAAGAATCACGAACTGTAGTCACAAATGCTACATATACTCGTGTAGGGATTTTATAAATTTATCTGCTGCTTGTAATGACAGGTTTGTTAATGAAGTTTATATATTTTGTTTCCATACGTATATGTTTTTAAATTAAATTTATAAGTGTGGCTGTATTTGTATAATTAATGTTTTATATGCATGTAATTTTATTTAATGTATTATATATTTGCTTGGTCTCGTATTTATTTTTCAGACTGCTTGTGGTATATAAGACATGTGACTTTTGTCTCATAACTATCAGCCTTATAAAAGGCCTTTTGCTTACATATGCTACATTTATACTTGCTGAAGCATTATATGCAAAAACTATTTGCTAGTACGTATTAACTTTTTCATTCTTTCTGGTGGCTAGAGCTGGCTTGTGGTGTTTTGAGTTTAGATCTGTAACCTGCTTGTCTTTATTCACTGAGTCTTCTGTGTTTGTAGAGTTCTCTAGCAAACCCAGTAAGTGGGAGCACATACCTTGTAGTTCTTATATCAGGTAATGAATCACCCTTTCCATGAAAAAATTAATACAACTATCAAGTGATACATCTATTATAAGTGTGTGCTAAGAGACCTGCCAGGGTGCTGCATGTTGCAGTTTGTGTTCAGTCTTGCCTGGTAATGTTAGAAATGTCTGTCCAGGATGAGCTTATGGACCTCAGAGTCCGACATGGCTCTCTTGGTCTAAGCTGTGTCCCAGGCATGCAGGGCTGGGGGATAAGATATCAGGCATCAGTGTGGGGCATGCTCCACAATGGACATCACTAGCTGCTCTGCATCACTGGCATTGCAGTCCCGAGGTTACTGGTGAAACCTAGAATCTAAAGAGACTCTGGTCCTATATCAACCTTAGTTTGGGATAGCACCCATGATAATTCACTCATGAGCTGAAGAAGGGAATGGTCAGACCAAGAGTAGATTCTACCCCCAGTCCTTGGCCATGGCCTGGAACATGAGAGCAAGTCCAGTATATGGCCAGAAATATGGATAGAAGAAGAAATGACCTGATCAAACCTGAATCACTTCATAATTCAGAGATATTCTTTAGTAAAAGCTGCTGCTTAGTCCTCATCTACACATGTATTTAAGTCCTATAGTATTATCCTCATGGGCAGTGTAAGTACAGGAAACAAGAATGTCCATGAACTCCTGAAAGCAACAATCTTACACTACCCGGTGAACAGGAGAGGAGGCTTTACCTCCAGTCTGCTTCTGTTCCCATCACATAGTCAAAGGAGTTGAACTACCTATGAGATATTTATGATAACAGTTTAAACTTTGACTACTATGTATCTTCCAGAGTCAGAAAGGCATATTCTGTAGAGAGTTTTAACACAGATGAACATGTTTATCTTGTGCCCCAACTCTCACGTCACCCAGAAGAAACTCTTGCAGATGCAGGAAGGACATTGCAGACTTGACACGGTCTGGTAGTTAGCTTGGAGGACTGCGGCTATCATCTGAAAATGAGCTGCTTCTTGTAGTCCAGGGTTTGATTCTCTTAGTCTGCATTTCCTTACTATGTGTCACAATTCAAGTCATTTATCCATTCAGTTTTCCAGGGTAATTGGGAAATTGAGATATGCGCCTCAGCGGCCTTCTGGAGAATATGCATGGTAACTACTTATGAACCTGTGTGCAGAGGAAACAAATTGTATCACATAAAGTAAACTGAGTGTTGTGGTACTCCATAAACTCGAAGGCGAATGGTCAGAGCCAAGTAAATATAGGTCAGTTAATTAACATTGATGCTAAAATACTAGGAAAGTACTGCCAAAAAGAGTGGCAGTGGTTTTACTTAGAGTAACTTAAGAGGGGTAGAGAGGCTTTTATTAAGTGATGGTAAGCACTGAAGTATAGGACCCTATTAATGGGTTGTTATAGATAGGATAATACATTTTGGTATGGCAAATGCAGGAATTCTTGTTTGGTTTAAATGTACATTTGATTTGATGGACTAGGGTTTTCTAAGGAAGGTGTTAGAATTGAAAAGGAGTGAGGGACAGAGTCAGGCAACGGATACAAGAAATAACAAGGAATATGATAGTAGAAGGGATACCATTAAGTACACATATAGACTTGTAAGGGACCAGTTAGAGCTGCCCACTGTCACCAGGACTATTGTTTTCTTGTGCTAGTAGTACTTTCTAGGAGGATAAGGGCAAAATGACAGGATTTATAGAAGCAGGACAGTGACGACATTTTTTCACTTATGTGTGATGACTAGGTGGCATGTGGTACATAGAGTTCTGCTTTCACCTCACAGCAATAAGTTCTCTGGTTCAATTCTATGCAGAGTCTTCATGTTCACTTCTCTAGGTACTGTAATTTCCTCCCAACTCTCAAAAGACATACAGTCTTCAAACTCACTGTAGTTGTGCATTGAGTGAGCAAGTGTGTATATGTGTACTGTAATAGACCAATACCCTGTACAAAATAAGATTCAAAGCATTGTGCCTAGTTGCCTCTGCAGAAAAAGTTGCTTGTGGTAAATAAAAAGTAACTTGGATCCAGTGAAACGGGTCATAACTCTGAGGTGGAAATTTCTGTGAGGGATTTTAATAAGCACTTAAACCTGAAATAAATAATATACCGATAATCAGGACAGCAAACTAGATGTTGTAATTAAGAAGATATTGAAGGGTAAAGTACTGGACCTAATCAGCGACACAGCAAGCCTACATCTAAGGCCATTTCTAGCTGTTGCCGAGGTTACAGTGATTTTGTCATGCTTGATTGCTGAAATAGTATATGAAATTACTTGTACTCTGAAAAGGAAGCAGACTGCTTGCAAAAAAATAAATAAATACATTTAAAAAAAGGTTTTGCTGGCAGTACATTGTGTGTATTACTTTGTCTGTGTTCATTTACTTCAATTAAGAAGAAGATATTGTGTCATTGTGAATGTAAGTTAAGTCCAGACGTACTCTGTTGAAACAAGTGAGGACAATTTTTAATTACTACTTCATCAGTTATGGCAACATAGAGATTATAAGGTCACGTCTCAGCTGGCAAAGACTGTCTGCCCAGCACTTGCTTCTATTAATACCCCAGTCTTAATTCTGTTATACTAAATAGCAATGAAAATGTACTTTCATTTATTTTAGTGCCACTTACTGTCTTACCATTCCTTGCTGTATGTTATAATATAACAAAACACACTGCATTAGGAGCAAATATAGAAATGGAAGGGATCTGAAAAAACACATTGCTTGTAGTGGCTATAATTCATTTCTGCGAAGTCTGACTGTTGATAAATATCAAAGTTTAGAAACAATACTTCATTGCCAGCATAATTTCATTCTGCAATGTTTCATTCCAGAGCCACAGAAGCTGTTTTAGATGCAGATTGAATCAGAACATCCTTAATTGGACTTTTACAGTCTTTTGACACTTAATTTCATGCCATGAATTTCCTGCCATGGGAAATGAAATGTATTATATGTTCCTTAATTTGTGATGGAGGGATAGCTCATTAAGAGAAAGGGGGCACAGCACAGTTCTTGTACTGCTCCTGCTCTTGGAGGAATTTGCTCTGTAGACATTGGTAGTTGCTGCTCCAAACTATTGCCTTCTGTAAAACATTTACTCTGGGGGAGGTTTTTTCCAACCTGATTAAAATAGTCCTGTCACCTGTAACTAAGACAAACAGTAGAACATCAAGGTGCATTGGAGTGTGATAAAGGTCTGAGCGCTGTAATAAACTTGGGATAATTAATCTCTTGGTGATAATGATAGCCATCATATTTTTACTTTTACGTTTTCTGTTCAATACTGATTTGCATCTTATTAGTTGTTGTTTGTCTTTCGGCTTTTTCCCGGTAAGGGGTCGCCACAGCGGAACTCCAGTCTGTTAATGATTGGCAGTAGATTTTTACGAAACGCTAAGGTGCCAGCTCAATGTCCAACCTTCAACGAAGGCACGCCCATTTACGCACGCATGTCTTTCGAACACTACCCAACCGCGGGGAGGACATGCAGACTCCACACAGACGGCACTCCCAACCAAGCCAAGAATCGAACAGGAGAACCTCTTGCTGTGAAGTAACAACGCTACCGCTGTACCACCACGGAATACTGTATAACCCAAGTGTATATTTAAAGTGAATTGCAAATCCATGTCAAATATGTTCATTTTCTCCAAAAATATGTTTTTCAGCACTGTAAAATCTGTTACTCTAAATTTGCTCAAATGCATGCTATTATCAAAATATATGTACATCTTCAAAATTATACTGGTGACTGTTGCAGAGTTTGCTATCCATGTAGTTGATTTTTTTTTTATGTTTCTTGTATGCTTTGAATGTGATGCTGAGTAAGAGAATTACTCCTCAGGCCACCACTGAAAAAGGGTCTTTGTATGAACCAGTCAGTTTTCCAGTAAAGAAATGCAAATAAGTAATTTATCAAAGGCAACCTAATATGACAAGTTGTAAAATCAGTACTTTTTGATCTGAAGGACTTTTTTTTTTATTACAGCTAACTTGCAAAGTAAGGAAGGGCTTGCATGTCTAGATGGTTAATTTATTATACTGGATGTTTGACTGTGAATATTCCTCTTAAGTACACATAGAAGAAAGAATTCAACCCTCGGTGCCATTCATAATGATGTAGTGGAGCTGTGTGCTTGCTTCTCTAATCCTCAGGGTTATGCTGTCTGCAGCTCTGTGCTGTTAGGTAGGGCTATCCTAAAGTATGATTCACCAAATGTGACATTGTACCTGGCACCAGGGCACATGCTCCTAACACCTCTGAGTACATGGCAGCTGGACACACATGCCTAACACCTCTGAGTACCTGGCATCAAGAAACACATGCCTAAAACCACTGAGTACCTGTTGCCAGGGCACACATGCTGAACGCTGTTGAGTACTTGGCACCAGGACACACATGCCTAGCACTGCTGAGTACCTGGCACCAGGGCACACTTGCCTAACACCGCTGAGCACCTGGCACCAGGGCACACACGCCTAACACCTCTGAGGACCTGGTGCCAGATGACTCACATAGTCCTGTCATGTTCAGCCTGAAGAAGCTGTATGGCCTCAGAGCTCATAGATTGGAGGCTGGTGGTCCAAATATAGTACCAGTTAGCTGCCAAGCAAGAGTGGAGTGGGACAGAAGAGACTACATTCGAGCAGTGAAAATTCACTCTTGGGATATACGGTGCCAGCTTACTGCTGGGAAGGGAGCCAGAGCTTATGTAGGGGGGGTGTTGAAAGTATCAGTCATATATATAGTTAGAAGAGGCAAGAAAAACTGGCATCACTGGTTCTGGAACCAAACTTCTCAGTTGGAAGTGGTATGTGCCTTGTGCTGGAGTTGAGTCTCATGTGAGACCCTTGGTAAGTCTGGACATACTAACAAGTCTACTGCTAGTAGCCAGATAGATGGAGACTGGGCCAGAATATAAGAGCATCAGCTCAATGCAGCAAATAGTTGTACAACAGAAAACACTGTCTGTTTACCACCATTGGCTGTTCATAGTAGTCTGCCTTCTTGAAGATCATAGCTGTGGTGTTTGATGTGGTAGAATTTACTGACTGTGTGGAGTTCAAAGGTCACATAGAGACTTATCCACACACCTAAGGGAGTTGGAATAGGAGGAAGGGCTTACCTGAGTTTACTATGAAAGGTGAATGTTTTACTGGACATTTTGTGCTAGTCAAAGATTGTCAGTTAAAAAAAAACAAGGCTACTCATAAATGTTCATGGCCTGGATGTTAGTGACTGACTTTGTCACTAATATCAGACCTGAAGCCTTCTGTTATGGTAATTCTGATCAGAAGGGGTGCTGACATAATTGATGTTGCTGCAAGACTGTGAGTGAAAGGTTGTTGGTGCTTTTCATGGTGGTAACCCACGGACCCACTGGCAGCAGTAGGAGAGCTTGTAAAGTTAAAGAAAGGCCTTCTGTACACTGCTGGTGGGGTAAGCAGTGCTGACTAACATGAATTCACAGATCAGAAATGCAGCAGCTGTGACAATCACTGAACTGAAGGCCCAGGTGTTGCGACTTGGACGTTTTGGAAAAAACATGGAAAATGACTTTCAAATGGCTTCAGAGAGATTCTGACAAACCATCTGGTGATTCTAGGATAGGAATATTGCTGTGCTGTCTTCATCAAGGGTAAGGACATTGTGACATTGACTGGGGGCCAGTTTTGAGTGGTGGAAAGAACTCTTTGATGAATATCTCAGCTCAGTGGGCATACCTTTCTCCAAGGAGGCAATGCCAGAAGCAGCCAATGAGACTATGCCCATTTCTGTAGATGACATCACTGTGGCAACTAAGCAATTCTGAGCTTACAAGTGAGAGGCTTGTAGGAGTGGATGGCATTTTGGTGTAAGTCTTAAGGTGTTGGTTTGTTGTCAGGATGTTGTGGGAAACTTGAATTTTAAAATGTTGCATGGAAGATTGTGGCAAACTGGTCTCCATTTTCAAAAAGTGAGACAAGAGGGTTCATGCCATGGCGCTGGAAAGTAACCTTCATTGAGAAGCTGAGAACATGATTCAGGAGTGATGGCAGACTTCATCCTAGCCATGGAATGATGCTTGTCCTTACAAAGTTCTTGAAGGAGTCATGAGAGTTTGCCATTGTGGCCACCATGTGTTTTGTGGCCTGGAGAAGGCATATCATAGTGTACCACATAACATGTTTCTGGAGGTGATGCAACACCAGAGGGTCCCAGGCTAATAGGTTCATAGGTGTGTACTAGGCTAATGGCCTTGGAGCCTTTACAAGCGTAGCCCATAGGAGTACCCTGGCATTGTGCCACCCAACCTTAGTTCCTAGTGCCTCTGTTGAGTACAGCCACTGGAGTGATCCCCAGGGTAAATTTTCTGTTTCCCATCCACTCATTAAGATTTAACATGTATGTGAAGTCTATTCCATAGCATGGGCAGTCTCTGGGTTATGAACCTGTCCCTCTAGCATGTTCTATTGATTGTGGTAATAAGGTTGAGGTCTCTGGAGTGTGTGGTGTGGAGGGATTGTGTTTACTTTAGATGTAGCATTTCTAACAGAGCTGGGTCAGACATGGCTTTGTAAGTCAAGCAGAGATTGCCTCTAAGTAGGTGATATGAGACAGAGAATAGTTGGAGTTTTTTGTCTGTCCATATAGGACAAGTGTTTTAAGGCCTAGAATCCTCTTTGTGAGGTATTTTTTGCAGCCTCTCCAGTTGTTATTAACTCCCCAAGTGATGTTGACATCCTACAGAAAGGCCTCAATGAGACAAATGACTGGTGTCAGTACCATGGCCTTCAGCTCAATGGCAAAAAATATGTCTTCATCCCCTTCGGAAAAACCCAATTCCTTTGAAGTACCACATTGATGGTAGTCCACTGAACACAGAAGGCGTTATAAGAGATCTGGGAACACAGGTTGACAGCAATCTCTCTTTTGATCACCACGTTGCCACTGTGGTCAGAAAGTCCTTCTATGTGGCATATTACATTACTAAGGGTTTTGCATCCATGAAGAAAGAGGTCATTGTCTCCCTCTACTCTTTCCTCATTAGGCCAGTCATCGAGTACAATGCTCCATTTGGCATGTACCTCACTAGACACCTGCAACAACCTATCTGGATAATCTGTGTTTGCAAATTCGGTAGGAAAAAATTGGAATTCGCTACCATCTGACCATACTCTGAACCCCTCCCTTAATCAGTTAAAAAAATCTAACCCAGTATTTTAAAACTCACTTGTTATGTCCTTGCTCTGACCCTGACCAAAGCCTAATCTACTTCCATATCTCTGCAGTTTTTTTATTCACAGTGACTTACCTCTTACACTAAAAGGTTTGAAAAGAGAGACTGTAACATCTCTGCAGATACTCTGTATATAGCTGCACCTATAGTTTGATAAGAGAAACTAACATATTGGTATATATTTCTGAATATAAACTGTATTTTTCATAGGCTTGAAATTTGAGACTGTAACTTGTATGTTAATACAATATGTTTGTGTATATACTGTAACTTGCTTGTCTTTATCTGTTTGTAAATTTGGAGCTTTTCTCCCTGGGCCTCCGTAAAAATGGACATGTATCCAGTTGGACTATCCCAATCAACAAATGTAAAATAAAATAAAATAAATAAAGATGTGTTGGGGTGCTCAGAAGGGAAAATATAACAAAGAAAGTTAGATTTTTTAAAGAAATTTATGAAAATATTTGGCATGGAAGATATGAAATCAGTACTAGGAGTTCAGAGTGAATTTACATACTCCCCAAGATACAAAAATTGGGCTAGGCTAGACAGAATTTACATTTCACAGGAATGTGTGCATTTAACTGAAGGTTGAGACAGTTTCATATCTTTTTAGGATACCAAATTAATGAAACTAATACAAAAGCACTAGCGGTAAACTATGTACTGACATATGAACTGGTTCAACAATATCCATACTTATTAAGTGTAAAGGAGTATGATTAAAAATGATTCTGGTGTGACAGCTAATGACATTTGGAAATAGACTAAACAAAAGATAATAAAAAAATGAGAAAATGGAAGCTCTGTTATATGGATATTGATAGTAAGATACAAGCAGTTGAAATGTTTTAGCCTCTTTAAACTTATACACAAGTGAGGTATATTTTTATCGACCAGAGGAGAAGTTTTGGATAGCAATTAATAAAGAGCTGAAGGATTTTATTTGGGAGGGGGAGATGGCAAGTGTCAAGTGGGATAAGTTTATTCTTCCAAAAGAACAGGGTGGATTGGGATTACCTGATTTGAAGGTCTATTTCAGAGCAACACTGTTAAGGCTCCTGTACATAGCGCAAGCAGAAAGCTATAATTCAAAGTGGAAAAAGATGATGATGAAACAGGGGGAAGCTCAAGAAACAAAGAGAGACTGGGATTATGGATGCAGACCTTTAAGGAGAATAATAATAATCATGCGAAATATTATATTCATAAAGTAGCAGAAAGTATACTAAGAAATAAGCCAACAGTGGAATGGAGAAAGGAGATTCTTTCAATAGGGATGACTGCAATTAGGGATGCAGACAATAGGCAAGAGGTGGGGCTGGAAGTTTTTTGAGAAAACTGGCAAAGAAACCAAGGTCAAAACAAAAACAAAATAGGGAAAACGCCATGCACAGGATTCCCTTGAACTTCTATGAACCACAGCAGTCCGCTCAGAATTTAAAAACAGAAATCTTAGTTCACATCCAGAACTTCAAAGGATTTAGTGCTTTTATCTACTATGGCATAGACTTCATCAGAATCAATTAATGAATGCACAACTCTCATATTTATATCCTGTGAAGTTCTGGATGTGAATTAAAGATTTCTACATTTTTAAATTCTGAGTGGACTGCTGTGGTACATAGAAGTTCAAGGGAATCCTGTGCATAGCGTTTTCCCTACTTTGTTTTTGTTTTTGGAATTGTTTGTGTGAGATTACGCTGACTTTTTTGGTAAAGGAACCAAGGTATTGGGAGCAAATAACTAGAGAGGGAAATCTAATAGACTGGAAAGATGCCAAGAGCTTATTTGGACTGCACATTAGTGATTGCCTTCCCTATCAAGGATTGATATCAGAGTATAGACAAAGAGAAAGAAATAGAGGGGTCCAAAATGAAAGACCAGCACTAATACAGTTTTTAATAGAATCTAGAACAGAAGTTGCCATTAAGGAAGGAATAATTAGTAGAGCATATAAAATATTGCATGATAACTATAAGAATCAATCAGAGGAGGCTAGAAAGGATTGGGAAGAGAGATTAGATAAGCATTTCACAAAGAAACAATAGGGGGATATATGTACATCTCCCAAATATGCAACAAAGTCTAGAAGATTTAGGATCTTGTGTTTACATAGGTATTTTTATACCCCAAGTAGACTCCAAAGAATTTTTCCTCAGATAGACAGCAAATGTTGGTGTGATGGGGAAGAAAGAGGTAACTGAGAACATATTTTCTGGGAGTGTAATGAGTTGGCAAACTTTAAAGATTCCTTGCAGACTGTGCTCTGCTGGATGCTGGGTGAGGAAATTGGTGTAACTAAAGAAATGATTTTTTGAGCTATGATACAGAATCAGAATTGGTTTATTTTCACTTATACAAGACTGCCTGTGCCATACACCACAATTTAATAAAGATGTTACTTGTTTAAATAAAAAGCATGTCTAATGTTTGGAGAGCATCTAGTCTGGGGATGTGGGGCTTGCATGTATGTTTACAGGTGATGTCCTTGTATCATCAAGTGACTGCGATATCTAGTGAGTATCGTGAAGCATCTGAGATGAAAATCAGCATATCAGATATCATGAGTCTTTCCATGAGAATGGTGACGGGGTACAGTTATCTGAGGTAGTGGAGTTAAGTATTTTGAGTATGGCCATGAGTGGCAATAGAGGGGATCAGGATACTGGGCAGTGTCTGGATGCAGTGGTGAGAGTAGAGAGGAATTAGTAAGCTGATTAGTGTTGGGGTGCAGTGGTGATACTAGGTGGATCATGAGACTAGGCAGTGTTAGGGTGCAGCAGTGACAGTAGAGGGGATCAGGAGGCTGATAAATGTTGGGGTGCAGTGATGACACTAACAGGGATCGGGGAGTAAGGAGTGTTTGGGTGCAGTGGTAATGTTATATTGTATCAGGAGAGAGGGCAGTTACTGGGTACAGCAGTGAACAGAGGGATCAGGAAACTGGACTGTGTCTGGGTGCAGGGGTGACCGTAGAGGAGAGCAAGAGACTTCACAGTATTTCGGTCCAAAAGGTCATTATAGAGTATCAGGAGACTGAGCAGTATCTGGGTGCAGGGTGGCGCTAGAAAGGGCCAAGAGGCTGAGCAGTATCTGGGTGCAGCAATTAGAATAGAGGGGACCAGGAAACTGATAAGTATTGCCACACACTGCTGAGAGCAGGGAGGATCAAAGCACTGACCAGTGTCTAGGTTAATCATTGACACTATGGTTGTACAGTGAGAGCCACATCATAGGACTAGTTTACCATCATCCTCCCTTTTCTGAGCTTTGGATATTGACTGAAAGGATAAGATCATAGCTGGTGGAGATGAAGTGTTGCTGGACTTGTACTCACTGATAGAGTGAGGAGCTAAGCAGTTTAGGAGGATCTCAGAGTAGAGCTACTGTTTGTTAGTATTTTGATGAGTCAGTGGGGGGGTTTTCACCACCTTTTGATGTGTGGGGATGTGTAAGAAATATTGATAAAATAAATGTCATATTGGTAGGTTGGTTCTCATAGGGACAGGTCTTCCATGCCTTTACTGACTTCATTCCAGAACCTCTTAGTGTTTGAAAGGATCCTAGAGAGTTTGAGTCTACTGGAATTTGCTTAATGGCAAGTAATGTCTTTTTGGCTTCATTTTTAGGGCAATATATTGACACCCAGAATTGGGGAAAGGTTTTCTTGTCCTGGCTTGAGATGAGATGATTGTCATGCATCCATACTTCCTTATTACATATGCTAAGTTGAAGAACTTGTGGAAGGTATTTTTCTGCAGTTAAAAAAGTAGAATAATACAAATTTGCCAGGTGGAGGCAGTTTAAGTTGTACATGTAACTGAGAATTAATGGGAGAGTTCAGTATTTCATTATCTATAGATTCTCTTCTCAGAATAATCATGGCTGGAGGCATTATAGGTTTCCTCCCAGATTGGACAGTGGCCACTTAGAGGAGGATGGAGGATGTTGAGGTCTGAATTTTGTTTAGATTGTTCAAGATAATTAGGTCCAATAGAGAGAGAGAGTGAAACAGTGAAATAGTCAGATAAAAGATTAGGTCTGGTGAGTTTCTCAACAAGTTATGTGAGGCACAAACATCTAAACAACCAGCTAAACAACTAACTTCAAGCTCTGACTTTTCTAGACATGATGAAGTCTCCTAAGAATAAAGTGCTGATTTTCTGTACAAGACGAGGAAATGCCTGTCATGACAGTGACCCAGGTATATGCTTGCAGGTGGGGTAACTGGGATATTTAGTTGCATTTTCACTTAAAGGTAGTGCTACTGACATTTTCTGCAGTGAGATACATAGGATTCTCCTCACACTGTTTGCTTCTACACCTAGGAGAACCATCTAAGGTTTTCCAGACTGCATGAAAGGAAAATTGTATTGACTATTCCAAAAAAGGCTATTGTCCTTCAGTGTATCTTTCTGAAGCCCAAGTTGGTCGCACTCTTGATGTTTGAATCTCTGCACCTATAAACTCTTAGAGGAAGTCCATCTTGTGCCTGAGGATTGTCCTTCCTTAGAGCTATTAGTTTTTTACTGACCTCTTTTTGGTAATATCACGCTTATTTTACTGTCCCATGTTGAAAACTGATAGAATGTTGATATTCAGGATTTCTGCCTGCTTTTTCTTTCTGTGATGCTCCTTTTTCCCAAAATTTACACTTTTCATGCTTCTTTTTTTAAGTGTTGCTTCGACCAAGAGTGTAAAAGTAAATTTCTTTGTAGGTCTTTATCCTAGTTTGCCATTTCTGTTATGTCCTTGCATTAGATCTCGTTCTTAAATACTATTTACACCATTTTGCAAGGCTCTCTAGCGTTACCAATTCTCTTTTGTGTTTCCTTATCCCTATCTCTTCCCATTGCTCAACTTCTCCTGCTTAGCTTCTTTTTTTATTTTTGTCCTTCACCCATACCTTTCCAGATTTGATTCTGTTCCACCTTACATAGAGTTCGCTCATATTTCATGACTTTTTCCATGTTTTTTCTGCAGAGATGGTTTAGTACCAAATGAAAAAAAAAATACATAAATAAATAAATACATAAATAAATAAATACATAAATAAATAAATACCATTGCTGTTAAGAAGGTGTGACCTTCTCACAGATTCTGATAACTCTCAGGGCACACCATTCATAGCCTCCTTTGAGACTTTAAGGAAAGAAATGAGGTTGTCTGTGAGATGAGTGAGACCTGGGATAATGTTCACATCCTCAGTACTTATGCTGTGCAAATGTACCCACTGATGGGTATCTTTTATTGTTTCTACTATTACACAGCCATATTATTTATTTATTTATTGCATTTTTGTACCGGGAAAGTCCACTGGGCCTAGGTGAGCCCATTTTCAGTGGAGGCCCAGGGAGAAAAGCTCCACATAAAATCCACATTACAGAAATACCAATATCAAAAATACAAATATCAAAAATGTAGCACTATTTACAGTTTTTTAGCAATTCCATTGCAGGTTTATGGTAGTCCATCAATGATATAAACATGTACCTTTGGTCATATAGATGCCATAGACATTACTGGTTGGGAGGCAGAAAAAACAGTAACATTGTATGTAATTATTTACATACATTTAAATCTGTGTAGGCAGTGTAGTAACAGTCAGAGGTATGGCTGCAGACCTGCTAAGAGTGCATACCTGTAGCCCCAGAGAGTGGGCATAGTGAGAAGAGAAGAAGAGTTATTTTGGCATGGGCATAACCAGCCGGAAGAGAGGTGTTGTCTAAGGGATTTTTTAAAGAAAGTAGAGTATGAGATGGAGGTTATTGAGGTTGGGATGTTATTCCAAAGTTTGGAGGTAGTGAAGGAGTAAAGCATTTGGCCAGCTGGAAGTTGAGGTTTATTGACTTTAAGTAGAATTTTGTTTTCAGATCTAAGGTGTCTGTTTGGATGGTACAGAGTTAATATAGAGGAGAGAGCTGGACAAGCTGTTGGTTTATGTATTATTTTATGTGCAGTAATTAAGTGGAGGTAGTTGAGATAGAGTGGAAGTTTAAGCCAGTTTAGTTGTTGCAGTGAGGAACAGTGGTGTTATGAGGATCTAGCATTTATTGCAAATCTAGCAATTTTATTGTAGCATATATCAAGTTTGTTTTTTAGTGAAGATTGTATATTAGCGAGGATGGGGGCACCATATACGAGGGATGAACATAGGAAGACAGAGGCTAGTGTTCTTTTGGTACTGTTATTTAGGTAATAGCTATGTCTGTAGAGGGTACCTAGTTTCTGGTGTGTCTTTTTGATGTTATTGAGTATGTGGGCTTCAAAAGTTAGGGTTTCATCGATAGTGACTCCTAACAGTTTAGTACTGGGGACAATTTCTATGGAGGTATTATTTTGGGAGAGGATAGAGAATTCAGCCCTGTTCAGGGGTGTTGTTTTTTTGGGAGTGATTAGAGGAATCAGCTTGGTCTTGTTTGGGTTGAGAGCGAAGTGATTATTTGACATCCATTTTTCGGTGGATGTGAAGACATTTTGGGTTAGTAGTTGAAGCTCAGAAGGGGTTTTTGCAGTGCAGATAATTGTTGAGTCATCTGCATATTGTATTATGTCAGCCCGTATTAGTGACTCTTGGAAATTGTTGATGAATAAGTTGAATAGTAGGGTGCCCAATATTGAGCCTTGGGGGACACCTGTAGAGATTTTTAAGAAGGTGGAGGAGGATTGCTGTGATTTGGTTGATTGGTATCTATCAGAAAGGTAGCTAGAGAACCAATTTAGGGTTGGGGGTGAGACACCTAGGTTATTAAGTTTATACAGTAGTTAGAAATTAACATGTAAAACTCTCTCAAACCAGAGAAAAGTTCTTGAGGCTTTCTTAGTCTGTCTTATTCTGTAAACACATATGATGCATTATATAGGAAAAGACTAACCCTCCAATGTAAACATACTCGAAATAATGAAAATTTGTTTAGGACAATATTATGTTATGTTTGTTTATCACTCATATACAAAGATCCATTGAAAGTTGCTCTTTTGCATTTAGCCTGATCAGACATAAGACATTAATGAGGCTGGAGTATTTTTATACCTACCTAGGTTTTTACTGAAATGAAAGTAGGCTCCCACAAGTAGTTTGGCTACTTCTGTATTAAAAATGTACTGTTCTACTAGACATTGAGATCCATGGGACAAAAAGATAAAGTTTTAACTATGTCTCAGGCAGCCTGAGCTAGAATAGTGGCTCTCAGGGATCTGTATGAGCTGGTAGTGGAGGATGGGAATGTGCGATCTTTGCCAGCTCACCATCCTGGCATAGGAAAGGAGGTGCAGCAGATAAACCTCATGGGTGATACCTAACCGAGTGTACTTGGTGTTCACCCCATAGAGCGGAAGCCTAATGATCCTGCTGTGTTTGTCTAACTCGCACAGCAGTCTGGGAGTAATTTGGCTTGCAGAGGCATGCATCAGTGCAGCGACAGTGGAGCTGCTGCAGGGTAGGAGGCATTTTGTGCCACATGAGACAGTAAGCCAACAGTCCCTATCACCTGACTCTTGCTACAGAGTGGGTGAAATGATTAGGGATTCCCAAGTAGGAACAAATGGGCTATATCGCTGTCACATCACCTTCAGATTCTTGGTTCTGCAACTGTGAAAAGAATGTGCCAGGTGAATGCAGATGGAGGAGAGGTTTGGCATTACTAAAAATTAATGTGTATTTTGATCTCTGAGTTTTAATTCCAGGTTAACACTATGTTCAAAGCATGGCACATGGGTCCAGTTGTTGAAGTGCTAGTACTTTGGCAATTTTTTGAAGCATTGGCTGATGCTATAATTTTGTTGCAAAGTTGTGAGATTAACCATTCAGCAGACATTTCTTCAGGGCCATCTAGGAGATATTCTGTTTTGGGATTGTTGTGAAAGCTGAGAACAATGCAGTCTTCATTGAAGACAGAATAGCATTCAACTTTTCCTGCTGCTGATGCTGTCAGCAGTGCCAGTACAAAGTAATTTTGCAGAATGCTGAGGAAGAGGAGGACTGAGGAAGCGAAATGCACTTTTCTCTTTGAGACATTTATTTTTATGAATTGTTTGATAGTATGATAGTTGATCCTCAGAATGGTCAGTAGAATGGAACAGTGGACTACCAGGTTATAGTATGATAGAGGCAAATATGAGAATTCATAATTTGTTACTAGGAGTTAGGAATGCTTGTGATTTGACATACAGAACTGCCTAAAATGGGTGTATGGTTAATCATCGAAAGAAATAAATGTTGAACAGCTATTTATCAAACAGAAATCATCAACTGGCCATCCATCAAATGTGCAGTTGTGAGACAGGGAAAGTAACCACTTGGCCAACACTTCCTTGTCTTATGCACAGCAGTATTTCAAACCCACTCGGGGGGGGGGGGGGGACCTTGCCCCACACACTCTGAAACATGGGGGGCTTTGCACCCCCACTAACTATATATACCAGCTCTGAGACCAAGCCAGATTGGGGAAAAGGAATTTGGAAATACTGCCATGAGTGAGACTGGGAAGTGCTGGCCTAGTAGTTGCTTTCCCAGTCTCATGCACGGCAGTAATACAAACCCATTTTTCCCACTGCAGTGCAGGAACTGCTCATAACACCCCTGGGTGGGTGTTAATTACACATTAACACACACCCTGTTGGGCATTATTGCTTGCTTATACAGCCCACTAATTATATTGCTTTCACGCCAGTTAACCAGACAGTGCTTGGTGGTCAATCCTAAAAAAGATGCTTTTAGCTATTAGGTTTATTCAGTTAACAAATGAATAAATTTAATATATATATTCAATAATTTGTGGTCAATGTCTGTGTTTTAACTTAATTCAATATGTTGAGTGTGGTATTACAGAATAACTTGTAAAGCAGTGTTGTTCTGCATTGTTTCTAATTAACCAGTTGTGGTGAAATGTCTTGGCAAGTTTGTGTTTAATGTTAGTTTTTTTGCAGCACTTTGCTTAATTACCTTTAAAATATTCAGTGTAAGTGTAAGCCATGAGCCCTTTTGCCGTTTTTTTTTTTTTTTTTGCTGTTTTTTAGTAAGAAGGTTATATTCACTATATTTGGCAGTTATTAGGTAGAGAGGGTTATTTTGTGTACTTCTTACTACTTAATGCACTGTTCTAGTTATTATTGCTTCGGTTCACAACTTATCTTGCAATATCATATATAATCCCATAATTTTATTGTGCCCATGTTTGCTGAATACTAGTCGTACCAGCTGTTATACTGAGTAGCTCCTTTGTTCTGAGTATGAGGCTTTCCAGCAGCAGGGATACACTCGTAGCTGTCCACCTCAGTTTACTATCACTATGTTGCTTCAAAGGTGGTCGAATCCACCTGTGCAATGCCGTACATCCTGAATGATGCAATGTTGAACACTGACGTTCCTGACTGTCCTACCTTGCCCCCATTTCTGGACCCATGGTTATCCTTTTTCTTGGATCCAGAGCCGTAGGGAGTTTTGTTGTTTGGTATTTGTGTCTGGTGTGCCGGAATTGAGAATTCCAACTTTCTCAGAAGTGCGTTGACCATATTCCTACTTGAATGTCTGTGAATTGACATAATGATAGCAAACTGTCCATCTCATACCACTCAACTGTCCATGATTTTGCTTCATATTTATGTCCTGCCATTCATAAACCTTTTGCTCTTCTGATAAATTATTGAAAAATGCAGTCATTCGACAATGCCAGACATTAGCGTTTCTTACATATTATTGTTCAGGAAATGCATGTTGATGGTAAAACCTATTATTCTTTTAACTTTTTAAGTGGATTACATCAATATTTAAAAATGTTGGGTCCTTGTCCCCCCATTATTTTTGGCTTTATCCTGAAGTCTTGAGGAAGGAGAATTAAATATATAATTTGCCTTAATGTAACTACTACCTTTTACCTGTTTGCATTGCTGTTGTTTGGGTAACCAAGGCTAAGTTGTTACATGCCCTAATATGGTGAGTTGCATCTCAGTCAAGGTAACAAACCGTGACCCCAGATAATACCTCTTTAGGACAATGATCCTTCCGTATTATTGTAGTCCTTGGACAGTCAGCCAACCATCTTTGACCCTTAAATAAGATCTTCTGTTCTGTGATCCTATCTAGGGCTGTGCCATTCCAAGACAGGTGCATACTAACCAAATCTAGTACTGCATCATTTAGTATTTCCAGTAGTGTGATACTGAGTAATCCTGGTACTGCGACACTGAGTAAATCCCACTACTGTGAAACTGAGTAATCCTGGTAATGCGAAACTGAGTAATTCCTACTACTGCGACACTAAGTAATTCTGGTATTCTGACACTGAGTAATCCTGTACTGTGACACTGAGTAATCTTGGTACTGTGACACTGAGCAAGCCCTAGTACTGCGACACTGAGTAATCCTGGTACTGTGACACTGAGTATTCCTGTTACTGTGACACTGAGTAAATCCTACTAATGTGACATGGAGTAATCCTACTAATGTGACACTGAGTAATCCTGGTACTCTGACACTGAGTATTCCTGGTACTGCGACACTGAGTAATCCTGGTACTGCGACACTGAGTAATCCTGGTACTGCGTCATTCAGTAAATCCTACTACTGTGACACTGAGTAATCCTGATAATGCGAAACTGAGCAATTTCTACTACTGCGACAATAAGTAATCCTGGTACTCTGACATTGAGTAATTCTGTGCTGTGACACTGAGTAATCTTGGTACTGTGACACTGAGTATTCCTGGTACTGCGACACTTGAGTATTCCTGGTACTGCGACACTTGAGTATTCCTGGTACTGTGACACGACACTGAGTATTCCTGCCTTTGTGCCAGATGTGCTTCAGAAACAGTACCTAGCACTTTATAATGAGATTTGTTTGAGTGGCAGGAATTTATGACTTCAAAGTGGGAGTGTAATGCAAGTTATCTTGAGATTTTTCCTTAAGAATTTACAGACTTTTCTCAATGACACAGTCTTAGGTAACTCCGGATGGATAATCCTGGATGATTTAATTGCTTGGGTTAATAATGAAACTGTTCAGCTCATCAGAGACTTCTCCATATTACAGAGTTTTGTCTTCATTCAGGCAGTTTGTACTGCTACACATGTTCAGCAAAACTCTCTGGACTTGATATTCTAACTTAGTGTGATCAGCGTTCAGCTTGATATGGAACCAATTTCACTACTGGATGACTAGAAGGTTTGTTTCAGTCTGAGGCTTACCCCTCAAGTATGTCTCCCTGGTATTGAGATGGCCTGTTACAGAGACTTGAGAAACAACTGTAGTGGCGATTTTCTGAATCAAATGTTTTGAAAAGGAGTACTGAGGGATGAGATTCTCTGGCTGCAACATGTTATGGATT
The DNA here is from genome assembly GCF_019279795.1 of Protopterus annectens. Classification (NCBI taxonomy): domain Eukaryota; kingdom Metazoa; phylum Chordata; order Ceratodontiformes; family Protopteridae; genus Protopterus; species Protopterus annectens. The sequence goes on from NC_056741.1 coordinate 1,842,898,780, forward strand.
TGTAACTGGGACACAGGTTCTAATCAGTATATTGCTTATATGCCCTGTATGTTTTATGAGACATGATCAATAGGCTGTGTGTGATCATATATCATTTGATATATTTGCTGATAAAATCTTGATTAGGTGATTTGCACTATGTGTGGTGTTTCTTCCACAATTCTTGGATTGTTCACTTCTTACCATTCACAATTCACTTTTAAGGTTATTAATGAAATAAAGTAACCAGAAATTACTCGCTGAGTTGGATTACTTCTGCATACCTTTTTGACTCATTTGTTGTTTATGGGATAAATACTGTCATTTAAAGACGTCATTCCAGGTAGAGGTATTCAGTAAAACAAAAACACTAGAACTATGTTGCCAGGCGATAAAACAAACCAAAAAAAAAAAAAAAAACACCTGATTTAATAAGAACGTAAAAAATGATTTCTAATAAATGTTTTGATGTTTTTGCCTATAAAAATACATACCTGTATTTTTCCAGGTTTGAATGACACAGTGAATATAAAATGTTATTTCAAATCCCAAGCAGAAAATACTTTTGGGTACTAAATTATTAAATTGTGCTAAATTAATGAAATCATACATTTTTAGGCATTTTTACATGTATTTTTTAAAGATTAGTATAGTCACATGGACAGTTTGGTGACTGTTTCAATATAATATTTAAATGGTGTTCTAATGTCCTCTGTATTTTCTGATGAAATTCAAAACACTGCAGAGAAAGAAAGCACTAAAAATTTCTTTCATTGCATATTAAGTGAACAGATTTTTTTTTCATATGACTTATCCCTCCGGATTCACTAATCTTCCGTGCAGGACTAACTTAGTCCTGCACGGAAGCATCCATGTAGGAGGAGGACGGCAGCGTGCCATGCATATTAATGAAGGCACACTGCCCAACCACCTAAGCTTACACGGAGTGTGTACGAGTGCAGGGGTAGTATCTGAGAGCAGAGCTCTCAGAATAAACACGCCCCTGCAATGTAGAACAGCACAAAGTGGAAATAAAGGAGTGAGACCACTCATAGGTGTCGACGTATCCCCACCAACAGTCTCCCATGCATACAACAGCAACAGGACATAAAAATAAAAAGAAGAAACCCCTTTATTTTTTTTTCAAACTCCGAGTACAGCTAACAGTAGGTACGTGGGTGTGCCCATTGTTTAGCTACGGTTAAAGCAGCTTAAAAGGCTGAAGAGGTTAACAAGGAAGATATATGCAAGTGAAGCAGCACAGCAGTAGTGTAGTGGGCAGAGCCATCGCCTAACGAGCAGGCATTCCCAGTTCGAGTCCCACTGCAGCACCATCTATTTTACATGGCAAAACATGGTATAACCAATATTTTTATTGCAAAACCCACTAAATAACATATATTTATGAAATGGAGTACTGCATGAAATGCACATGTGAAGAGTCAATGTCATAATGAATAAGGCAATAGTAAGCAGGTGTAAGTACAGATAAGCAGTAGTAAGCATATGTAAGCAATAGTAAGTGCGTTTGCATGGGGGTAAGCATTGCCTACACAGATTAAGTAAAGTAGAAGCTAACTGAGTGTAAGAAACTATAACCTGAAGTGCTTACCACTGCGCAAACCCACACAAACCCACTTACAACTGCTTTCAAGTGCCTTAATCACGCTGTAACCAACAGGCCTTTGCCTGCCCAGCAGCAAAATAAACAGCCATGCAGGTCTTGAACCCGGGACCCTGTACACCATAGTCCCAGTAGCTATTCACCAAGCCATCACAGAAGTACAGAAGAATGAGGTAGTAGTAAACATGCCCTCACCATAGTATAACCAAACTGAACCTGTGAAAGGCATCAGTATACAGTCATATGTGCCATAACTGACTACATAACATAAATATGTAAACTGGAGTAAAGCAGTAAGCCCAGAGTGAGGTGTACTTGTAATAGAGTGTTGAAGTCTCCAATAAAACACAAGGACCCCACAGAGTGTGCGTACACATCAATCAGGGATACTAGTCATATATATCATGTGTAATGAACAATAACACAATGCCAAAAAGGCATTATAATGAATGTCTACTGTAGGCAACACCAAGCATTGCACAGGCCAGCTTAGGAGGTGTGAGCAATGTGTACACCAGCTAACTATTTGTGCCCAGTGGTATACCACTTTTAACAATACCAACCTTAGGTAAGCAGGTTTGCCCATAGCTTAGCCTTTTCAAAACTGGCCAATCACGGAAAAGTGTGGGAAATCGGCCCTACTTAAACCCAAGAGGTGTGAATACAGCTCATAACTGGTTATAGCTTCCCCTTGCAGGCATTATGGCAGTAAGGGGAGAAGGAGTGCGCTTCCATGTGCAGCACTGGTGCATCCATGAATCCAAGGTCATGGCTGGACTCCTAGTTAAAGACCATGCCCAGAGACTGCTGCAGGGCCAGTACCAGGGCTCTCAATATAAGGTGGGGGCATGGGACCGTCTCTCCCGCGACCTCACCAGTGCCACTGGCATACCCTGTACTGGTGAGCAGGTCAGGCTCCACTATGCCGACCTGAAGCGGTGGAAGGAGTACCTCTTGGAGGAGTGGCTCTAAGAGGCTAGAGCATCAGGGGATATTCCAGCTGTGTTTAAGTATCAATCCACTACCTGTTTAATAATTGCCAGCTCAGTTATATCATGGATAGGTATGGATAAATATTCCTCTTATGTATCCCACAGCTGCAATGGAGCAGGCAGAGAACCAGGAGGCTCACATCTGTTGCCTGGCACAATTGTGACTCGAGGCAGGTTAGTAATACTCATGCTTTTACTGTCATAGGAAATAAAAATAAAAGTAGTAGTAGTAAAGTAATTGCTAGTATAAAACCTGTATTGTTCAAGGCAAGTACTGCATACACTAGAGAATATGGCAGGAAGAGTCTCATATTGTTAGCATGGCAATAAAAGTGTAATACTCTGACAAAACAGGTCTAACTGCTGGACTGTATGTGTATATTTTGGTATCATATGGTAATGTAGATTTGCAATCATGTAATAGTACTGTAGTATTAAGCACTGTTACCCACACCATGCACCATAATGTGAATGTGTAGGAATGCCTGTATATGACAGGTGTAATCCCCAGAGGCCATTTGGTACAACTGAGAGACACATAGACAGTAAATGGGAAATGCAGACAACAAAACCTGGATAGCACATGCAACTGAGATGTGAACTGTTGTGTTATTAGCACACACAGCCACGGTTTGAATCCTGCCAGTGGTAGTAGTCTGCATACAG